>NC_090371.1:40652699-40952699 GCF_036365525.1 Heterodontus francisci
AACGTTGTGCAATCATCAGCAAACATCCCCACTTCTGGCCTTATGATTGAAGGAAGTTCATTGATGAAGCAGCTGAAGATGGTTGTGCCTAAGACACTACCCTGAGGAACTCCTGCAGTGATGTCCTGGAGCTGAGATGATTGACCTCCAACAATCACAACCATCTTCCTTTGTGCTAGGTATGACTCCAGCCAGCAAAGGGTTTTCCCCCTGATTCCCATTGACCTCAGTTTTGCTAGGGCTCCTTGATGCCATACTTGGTCAAATGCTGCCTTGATGTCAAGGGCAGTCACTTTCACTTCACCTCTTGAGTTCAGCTCTTTTGTCCATGTTTGAACCAAGGCTGTAATGAGGTCAGGAGCTGAGTGGCCCAAGTGGAACCCAAAGGGAGCGTCACTGAGCAGGTTATTGCTAAGCAAGTGCCGCTTAATGGCACTGTTGATGACACCTTCCATCACTTTACTGATGATTGAGAGTAGACTGATGGGGTAGTAATTGGCCGGTTTGGACTTGTCCTACTTTTTGTGTACAGGACATACCTGGGCAATTTGTGCAAAATCATATGCTGGTTTGAGCATAAATGCAGTGAGGTTTAGCTCCAAACTCTGTTGCTTAGCTACTGGCTCCATCCCTCTACCTGGCAAAAGTCTAAGACTGAACCAAACTTCACAACCTAGTTCATATCTGACTCCGAGAGGAGCTTCTGACCTCATATCCACACCATCACAAAGACTGCTAATTTCCGCCTCGATAATATTGGCCGACTTCACCCCTGCCTCAGCTCATCTGTTGCTGAAACCCTTATTCGTGCCTCTAGATTTGACTATTCCAACATATTCCTGGCTGGCCTCCCACATTCTATCCTCTGTAAACTTGAGGTCATCCAAAACTCTGCTATCCATGTCATTACTCGTGCCAAGTTGTGTTCTCCTATCACCCCTGTGCTCGCTGACTTTCATTGGCTCCTGGTCAAGCAATGCCTCAATTTTAAAATTCTCATCCTTGTTTTCAAATCCTTCCATGTCCTCACCCCTCTCTATCTATGTAACCTCCTCCAGCCCCACAACCCTCTCAGATACCTGCGTTCATTTAATTCTGGCCTCTTGAGGATCCCTGATTTTAATTGCTCTGCTATTGGTGGCCTTTAGCTGCCAAGGCCCTAAGCTCTGGAATTCCCTCCCTTAGCCTCTCTGTGTCTCTAATCCCTCTTTCCTCCCTTAAGGCACTGCTTAAAGGCTATCTCTTTGACCATGCATTTGGCCATCTGCCCTAATATCTCTTTTTGTGGCTTGGTATCTAATTTTGTTTTATAACACTCCTGTGAGGCACTTTGGATGTTTTGTTATGTTAAAGGTGCTATATAAATGTAAATTATTGTTGTTTTTATAGTGTCAATAATCTCACATCGCTGTTTTTGTGTATGACTTCCCCTCTTGGCATTTCTTCGTGGAACAGGATTTTGGGAAGGTTGTACTCATCAGTTGCAGGACCTCTAGTGGCTGGTCAGACCTATCCGTGACTGGCAGATTCTCCCACAGTGGGTACAATTGAAGGTGTAGTCGCTGCTGGGGGAATTTGGATCTATCCTTCTCCTTTTCTCTTTCATGCTGGTTCTTCTCTCAGTCTCAAGGGTGTCTGTAGTGCTCCTGATGTAGCATCTCCAGGCATCACGATCTATAGCCTGCGCTTCCCACTGGTGATAGTCGAAGAGGCATACAGAGAGGGATTTCTTCAGGGAGTCCTTGAAATGTTTGCATAGGGCCCTTCTGTTCCTTTTACCCGTGGTCAGCTCTCCATACAGCATGATCTTGGGCAGGCGACTGTTGTCCATCCGGGCAACCCGCCCAACGCAGTTGGCTTTGAAGGAGGATGGCCTCGATGCTGCTGATGTTGGCTGTTTCTAGGACTTCGATGTTTGAGATGTGGTCCTGCCAACGGATCTTGAGGATGCTGTGGAGGCAACGCTGATGGACGTGCTCTAGGAGGCATACATGATGGCAGCATAGGACCCGTGACTCGGTGCCAATACAGAAGGGTGTTGAGGATTATGGCATTCGTACACTTTGAGTTTGGTCTGTGCTCTGAGGCTGTGGTTGCTCCACACACGTTTGTACAGTCTGCTGAATGTACTGTTTGCTTTTGAAAGCCTATTTCCCACTTCCTTGTCTCTGGTGGCATCAAACGAGATGACGCTCCCCAAATAAGTAAATTCCTTGACGGCATTCAGCTCAGTTCCCTTGATGACAATGCTTGGTGGTCTATATTCTTCTTGGGGTGCAGGCTAATGCAGGTCTTCAGTTTTGTTTGAACTGATTTTTAGTTCGAAGAGTTGTGCTGCCTCGGAAAATTATGTTGTTATAAATTGCAAGTCTGACTGACTTGTGAAAAGAAGCTCACAGATGAGTTTTTCTTGTGTCTTTGTGTGAACCTGAAGACACCTGAGGTTGAAAAGGCAAATTACTCTACATTACTATATAGTGTATGAGTGTTAATTGTGTTACATTTGTTAGAAATGCCCATCCAGAGATTACAGGCGTCACAAGAACAGTGCTATCTTAAATTTTGCCAGTCTCCTACTATCAGTGGGGCACAAGGGAAAACAACTTACAAAATATGTACAGATGAGGGAGGACTTGTGGCTTATTGTCCCATAGAAGCTTATGGACTTCCATTACTGAATCTCACTTCCTTGTGGATGTTTCCAGGGCTTTTGTGTCCACTACTCTACCCAGAAGACCATTCCCCAGTATTACTCAGTGTCAAGAAGTGATTCCTGCCATCATGAACTTGCTTTTCAGCTTTTTTTTTTAAGGACAATTTTCTTTGCCTTCGTTCAAACTTGAAGATCATAGTTTTTTGGAACCTTCCCTTGTAACTTAGCCCACTTGCACTCCAGATAAGCTTCATGGTGTTTTCTGAGTTTGGATATCTTCCTTGTGCCATGGTGACGAGAACTGAATGTAACACATAAGATCTGATTGCACAGCTTTAGCTTTGTGGCCACAATACTTATTGGCCATTTAACAACATTTGGTTTGCTGACTACTGCTCTACATGACTGAACATGGTTGTGTTGAACCTGCTATCACTCCCAGATCTCTATCAGTCTCTCCCCTAGATAGTTCAATGCCATCATTAAAAATGTTACACACTGGACATACTTTATGTCTTGCATTTTATCCAGTGTGTAACAACTTGCACTTATCTATATTGGATTAAATCTGCCATAGTCCTGCGCTGTTTAAATACTTATCTGGATTATTTGCTAATTCCTTTATTGCTTCAGCAAACTTCAATGCATCCCAATTAGCACCGACTGACTAATTTGCAATTTTCAATCTAGGTTATTTATGTAGATTAGAAACAATAGGGAACCAATTATTGATCCCTAGGACATTTCACCATGCATCTCCCCAGCTTCATATAACTCCCGAACTTGTACCCATTTTTCCTGTCAGTCATTTCCTTATCCAGCTCTAAGTTTATCTAGGACAGCCCTGCCTTAAGCAGGGTTTCATGAAAAAATTTATCACAGTTAACCTTGAAGAATATTTATATATATATATATATATGCAACATAATGAGACTACTTCTGAACAATTGGAAAACTTTGAGGGAAAAACAGATCCGCTTTGTAAGATTGTTCACTCAGAGGGTTGTGAATCTTTGGAATTCTCTAGTTCAGAGGGCTGTGGATGCTCCGCCATTGAGTATATTCATGGCTCAGATGGATAGATTTTTGGACTCGAGTGGAATCAAGGGATATAGGGATTGGGCAGGAAAGTAGACTTTTTAAAAAATTCATTTCCGGGATATGGGCATCGCTAGCTATACCAGCATTTATTGCTCATTCCTAATTGCCCTTGAGAAGGTGGTGGGGTGCTGCCTTCTTGAACTGCTGCAGTCCTTGGGCTGTAGGTGCAGCAACAGTGCTGTTAGGAAGGGAGTTCTGGGATTTTGACCCAGCGACAGTGAAGGAATGACAATATAGTTCCAAGTCAGAATGGTGTGTGACTTGGAGGGGGACTTGCAGGTGTTGGTGTTCCCATGCATCTGCTGCCCTTGTCCTTCCAGGTGGTGGAGGTCGCGGGTTTGGAAGGTGCTGCTGAAGGATCCTTGGTGAGTTGCTGCAGTGCATCTTGTAGATGGTAGTTGGTAGTGAAGGGAGTGAATGTTGAAGGTGGTGGATAGGTTGCTAATCAAGCGGGCTGCTTTGTCCTGGATGATGTCAAGCTTCTTGAGTGATGTTGGAACTGCACCCATCCAGGCAAGTGAAGAGTATTCCATAACACTCCTGACTTATGCCTTGTAGATGGTGGACGGGCTTTGGGGAGTCAGGAGGTGAGTTACTCGCCACAGAATTCACAGCCTCTGACCTGCTCTTGTAGCCACAGCATTTATGTGACTGCTGCAGTTCAGTTTCTGGTCAATGGTAACCCCCAGGATGTTGATATGGGGAATTCAGCAATGGTAATGCCGTTGAATGTCAAGGGGAGATGATTAGATTCTCTCTTGTTTAAGATGGTCATTGCCTGGCACTTGTGTGTTTCTTCAGTATCTGAGGAGTCGCGAATGGTACTGAACATTGTGCAATCATCAGCAAACATCCCCACTTCTGATCTTAGGATGGAGGGAAGGTCATTGATGAAGCAGCTGAAGATGGTTGGGCCTAGGACACGGCCCTGAGAAACTCCTGCAGTGATGTTCTGGGACTGAGATGATTGCCCTCCAACAACTCCAACCATCTTCCTTTGTGCTAGGTATGACTCCAATCAGCGGAGACTTTTCACTGATTCCCATTGACTCCTGTTTTGCTAGGGCTCCTCGATGCCATACTGGTTCAAATGCCTTGATGTCAAGGGCAGTCACTCTCACCTCACCTCTGGAGTTCAGCTCTTTTATCCATGTTTGAACCAAGGTTGTAATGAGATCAGAAGCTGAGTGGCCCTGGTGGAACCCAAACTGAGTGTCACTGAGCAGGTTACTGCTGAGCAAGTGCCACTTGATAGCACTGTTGACGACCCCTTCCATCACTTTGCTGATGATCGGGAGTAGGCTGATGGGGCGGTAATTGGCCGGGTTGGATTTGTTTTTTCTGCTTTTTGTGCACTGAACATACCTGGGCAATTTTCCATATTGCCAGGTAGATGCCTGTGTTGTGTCTGAACTGGGACAGCTTGGCTAGGGGTGTGGCTAGTACTGGAGCACAAGTCTTCAGCACTAGTGCCAGACTGTTGTCAGGGCCTATAGCCTTTGCAGTATCCAGTGCCTTCAGCCTTTTCTTGCTATCATGTGGAGTGAATCGGATTGGCTGAAGACTGGCATCTGTGATGCTGGCGACCTCAGGAGGAGGCCGAGATGGATCATCCACTGGGCACTTCTGGGTGATTAGATTAGATTAGATTAGAGATACAGCACTGAAACAGGCCCTTCGGCCCACCGAGTCTGTGCCGAACATCAACCACCCATTTATACTAATCCTACACTAATCCCATATTCCTACCAAACATCCCCACCTGTCCCTATATTTCCCTACCACCTACCTATACTAGTGACAATTTATAATGGCCAATTTACCTATCAACCTGCAAGTCTTTTGGCTTGTGGGAGGAAACCGGAGCACCCGGAGAAAACCCACGCAGACACAGGGAGAACTTGCAAACTCCACACAGGCAGTACCCGGAATCGAACCCGGGTCCCTGGAGCTGTGAGGCTGCGGTGCTAACCACTGTGCCACTGTGCCGCCCTAACAAATCAAATGGCAAGGTCCAGCCCCGAGCTTGTTACTTCATTCCCCTGCAGTCTCCAAACTTTCTCTCTGCTCCCCAGCCAGATGGATGCAAATGCTTCAGCCTTGTCTTTTACACTGATGTGCTGGGCTCCCCCATTGTTGAGGCTGGAGATGTTTGTGGAACCACCTCCTCCTGTCAGTTGTTTACTTGTCTAGCACCATTCAGAACTGGATGTGGCAGGACTGCAGAGCTCAGATCTGATCCGTTGCTTGTGGGATTGCTGAGCACTGTCCATTGCATGCTGCTTCTGCTGTTTGGCATGCAAGTAGTCCTGTGTTGTACTTTCACCAGGCTGACACCTCCTTTTTAGTTATGCCTGGTGCTGCTCCTGGCATGCCCTCCTACACTCTTCAATTGAACCAGGGTTGGTCCCCCGGCTTGAGGGTAATGGTGGAGTGGGGGATGTGCTGGGTCAAAGATCAGCCTTGATCTTACTGAATGACACAGCCAGCTTGAGGGGCTGTATACGAACATACGAATTAGGAGCAGGAGTAGGCCGCTCGGCTCCTGAAGCCTGCTCCACCATTCAACAAGATCATGGCTGATCTGATTGTAGCCTCAACTCCACAATCCTGCCTTTCCCCGAAAACGTTTCATCCCCTTGCTTATCAAGAATCTATCTACCTCTGCCTTAAGAATATTCTAAGCCTCTGCTTCCACTGCCTTTTGAGGAAGAGAGTACCAAAGACTCACGGCCCTCAGAGAGAAACAAATTCTCCTCATCTCTGTCTTAAATAGGCGACCCCTTATTTTTAAACAGCGACCCCCAGTTCTAGATTCTCCCACAAGAGAAACATCCTTTCAACATCCACCTTGTCAAGACCCCTCAGGATCTTGGATGTTTCAATTAAGTCACCTCTTACTCTTCTAAACTTCAGCAGATACAAGCCTAGCCTGCCCAACCTTTTCTCATAAGACAACCCGCCCATTCCAGATATTAGTCCAGGAAAGCTTCTCTGAACTGCTTCCAATGCATTTACATCTTTTCTTAAATAAGTACTGTACACAGTACTCCAGATGTCATCTCACCAATGCCCTGTATAACGGAAGCATAACCTCCCTACTTTTGTATTCAATTCCCCTGGCAATAAACAATAACATTCTATTAGCTTTTCTAATTATATGCTGTACCTACATACTAACCTTTTGTGATTCAAACACCAGGACACCCAGATCCCTCTGCAGCTCAGAGCTCTGCAATCTCTCACCATTGAGGTAATATAGTTCTTTTTTATTCTTCCTGCCAAAATGGACAATTTCACATTTTTCCACATTATATTCCATTTGCCAGATCTTTGCCCTCTCACTTAACGTATCTCTGTCCCTTTGTAGCCTCCTTATATCCTCTTCACAACTTATTTTCCTACCTATCTTTGTGGCATCAGCAAATTTAGCAACCATACCTTTGGTCCTTTTATCCAAGTTATTTATATAAATTGTAAAAAGTTGAGGCCCCAGCACTGCTCCCTGTGGCACACCACTCGTTACATCTTGCCAACCAAAAAATGACCCATTTATGCCTACTCTCTGTTTCCTGTTAGCTAGTCAATCTTCTATCCATGCCAACATGTTACCCCCTACATCATAAGCTTTTATTTTTCGCAATAACCTTTGATGTGGCACCTTATCAAATGCCTTCTGGAAATCTAAGCGCACAGAGTCATAGATAGAGCCATAGAGTTATACAGCACAGAAACAGGCCCTTCGGCCATCGTGTCTGTGCCGACCATCAAGTACCTAACTATTCTAATCCCATTTTCCAGCACTTGACCCATAGCCTTGTATGCTATGGCATTTCAAGTGCTCATCTAAATACTTCTTCAACGTTGTGAGGCTTCCTGCCTCTACCACTCTTCAAGCAGTGCGTTCCAGATTCCAACCACCCTCTGGCTGAAAATTTTTTTCCTCAAATCCACTCTAAACCTCCTGCATCTGACCTTAAATCTATGCCCCCTGGTTATTGACCCCTCCGCTATGGGAAAAAAGCTTCTTCCTTTCTAACCTATCAATGCCGCTCATAATTTTGTATACCTCAATCATATCTCCCCTCAGCCTTCTCTGCTCTAAGGAAAACAACCCTAGCCTTTTCAGTCTCTCTTCATAGCTGAAATGCTCCAGCCCAGGCAACATCCTGGTGAATCTCCTCTGCACCCTCTCCAGCGCAATCACATCCTTCCTATTGTGTGGTGCCCAGAACTGTATACAGTACTCCAGCTGTGGCATAACTAGTGTTTTATACAGCTCCATCATAACCTCCCTGCTCTCTATTCTATGCCTCGGCTAATAAAGGCAAGTATCCCAAATGATTTCCTAACCACCTTATCAACCTGTGTTGCTGCATTCAGTGATCTATGGACAAGTACACCAAGATGCCTCTGACCCTCTGTACTTCCTGGGGTCATCCCATCCATTGTATATTCCCTTGCCTTGTTGGTCCTCCCAAAATGCATCACCTCACACTTCTCAGGATTAAATTCCATTTGCCACAGCTCCGCCCATCTTACCAGCCCATCTATAGTGTCCTGTAATCTAAGGCTTTCCTCCTCACTATTTACGACACCACCAGTTTTCATGTCATCTGCGAACTTACCGATCATACCTTCTATATTCACGTCTAAATCATTAATGTACACTACAAACAGCAAGGGTCCCAGAACCAATCCCTGCGGTACATCACTGCTCACAGGCTTCCACTTGCAAAATCAACCCTCGACCATTACCCTCTGCCTCCTGTCACTAAGCCAATTTTGGATCCAATTTGCCAAATTGCCTTGGATCCCATGGGCTCTTACCTTCTTAACCAATCTCCCATGCGGGACCTTATCAAAAGCCTTACTGAAGTCCATGTAGGCTACATCAACTGCTTTACCCTCATCTACATATTTCGTCACCGCCTCAAATAATTCAATCAAGTTAGTCAGACACGATCTCCCCCTGACAAAGCCATGCTGACTATTCCTGATTAATCCCTGCCTCTCCAAGTGGAGATTAATCCTGTCCCTCAGAATTTTTTCCAATAGTTTCCCAACCACTGATGTTAGACTCACCGGCCTGTAATTACCTGGTTTATCCCCTCTACCCTTCTTAAATAATGGTACCACATTCACTGTCTTCCAATCATCTGGTACCTCTCCTGCGGCCAGAGAGGATTTGAGAATTTGTGTCAAGAGCCCCTGCAAACTCTTCCCTTGCCTCACATAACAGCCTGGGATACATCTCATCTGGGCCTGGGGATTTATCCACTTTTAAGCCCGCTAAAACAGCTAATACCTCCTCCCTTTCAATGCTAATATGTTCAAGTATATCACAATCCCCCTCCCTGATCTCTACACCTACATTGTCCTTCTCCATAGTGAACACAGATGAAAAGTAATCATTTAAAACGTCACCTATGTCCTCCAGCTCCACACACAGATTGTCACTTTGGTCCCTAATGGGCCCTACTCTTTCGCGGTTATCCTCTTGCCCTTAATATAAAATGCCTTAGGATTTTCCTTTATCTTGCCCGCCAGTGTTTTTTCATGTCCCCTCTTCGCTCAAATAATTACTCCTCTGGTCCCTCCACTGTTTTCAGCACTCTGAATCTGCCATAAGCCTCCTTTTTTTTATCTGATCCAATCCTCTATATCCCTTGACATCCAGGGTTCCCCGGACTTGTTGCTCCTACCCTTTACCTTAATGGGTACATGTTAGCTCTGAACTCTCACTATTTCCTCTTTGAATGACTCCCACTGGTCTGATGTCGACTTTTCTACAAGTAGCTGCTCCCAGTCCACTTTGGCCAAATCCTGTTTTGTCATCTTAAGATCAACCTTCCCCCAATTCAATACCTTTATTTTCGATCCATCTTTGTCCTTTTCCATAACTACCTTAAATCTTACAGAGCTATGGTCACTATCCCCAAAATGTTCCTCCACTGACTCTTCTACCACTTGTCCGGCTTCATTCCCTAGGATTAGTTTAGTTTAGTTTAGTTTAGAGATACAGCACTGAAACAGGCCCTTCGGCCCACCGAGTCTGTGCCGACCATCAACCACCCATTTATACTAATCCTACACTAATCCCATATTCCTACCACATCCCCACCTATATTTCCCTACCACCTACCTATACTAGGGACAATTTATAATGGCCAATTTACCTACCAACCTGCAAGTCTTTTGGCTTGTGGGAGGAAACCGGAGCACCCGGAGAAAACCCACGCAGACACAGGGAGAACTTGCAAACTCCACACAGGCAGTACCCAGAATTGAACCCGGGTCGCTGGAGCTGTGAGGCTGCGGTGCTAACCACTGCGCCACTGTGCCGCCCTTAGGTCCAGTACTGCCCCTTCACTTGAAGGATTATCTACGTACTGGCTCAAAAAGCTCTCCTGTATGAATTTTAAGACTTATGCCCCCTTTAAGCCTTTTGCACTAAGACTATCCCAGTTGATATTGGGGAAGTTGAAATCCCCTACTATTATTACCCTATTATTTTTACACCTCTCTGAGATTTCCCGCCATATCTGCTCCTCTATCTTTCCCTGACTGTTTGGAGGCCTGTAGTACACTCCCAGCCAAGTGATTGCCCCCTTTTTGTTTTCAAGTTCTACCCATATGGCCTCATTTGAGGAATCTTCTAAGATATCATCCCTCCTTACTGCAGTAACTGACTCCTTGATCAACAGTGCAATGACAGCTGCTCTTTTACCCCCTCCCCTGTCATGCCTGAAGATTCTACACCCTGGAATATTGAGCTGCCAGTCCTGCCCCTCCCTCAACCATGTCTCTCTGATAGCAATAATATCATAATCCCATGTGCTAATCAATGCCCTCAATTCATCTGCCTTACTAGTAAGACTCCCTGCATTAAAATAGATGCAATCCAGCCTTGCATTTTTCACTTGTGCCTTAACAGGTCTATATTTGCTCTGCCTTCCAAACTGGCTCAGTTTCTCCTATATTTGACTGTGCATCACCCCCTACTGTAACTCCACTCTGTATCCCATCCCCCTGCCAAATTAGTTTAACCTCCCCCAACAGCACTAGCAAACCTCTCAGCCAAGAGAGGTTCAGTTCCGGTTCAGATGCAACCCGTCCAACTTGTACAGGTCCCACCTTTGCCAGAAACAGACTCAGTGATCCAGGAAGCTAAAGCCTTCCCTCCTGCACCACCTCCTCAGCCACGCATTCATCTGCTCTATCCTCCTATTCCTATACTCACTAGCACATAGCACTGGGAGTAATCCAGAGATTACAACCTTTCAGGTCCTGCTTTTTAATCTGCTACCTATCTCCCCAAATTCTTGTTGCAGGATCTCATGCCTCTTTCTACCTATGTTGTTGGTACCAATGTGTACCACGACCTCTGACTGTTCACCGTCTCCCTTCAGAATGTCCTGCAGCTGCTCCGAGACATCCTTGACCCTAGTACTAGGGAGGCAACATACCATCCCGGAGTCTCATTTGCGGCCACAGAAACGCATGTCTGTTCCCCTTACGATTGAATCCCCTATCAGTATGGCTCTCCCACTCTTTTCTCATCCCCTCCTGAGCAGCAGAGTCATCCGTGGTACCACGAACTTGGCTGTTGCTGCTTTTCCCTGGGATGCAACCCGCCCCAACAGTATCCAAAGCGGTATATCTGTTTGAGAGAGGGAGGGCCACAGGGGACCCCTGCACGACCTGCCTGCACCTACTACTCCTTCTGGTGGTCACCCATCCCTTTTCTGCCTCTGCAGCCATTGCCTGCGGTGTGACCACCTCGCTAAATGTGCTATCCACGACATCCTCAACATGCGGATGCTCCACAGTGATTCCATCCGCAGCTCCAGCTGCGCAATGCGGTCAGCTAGTAGCTGCAGCTGGACACACTTCCTGCACACATGGTCACCAGGGACACTGGAAGTGTTCCTGATTTCCCACATAGCGCACGAGGAGCATGCCACGGGACTGAGCTCTCCTGCCATGACTTAGCCTTAGATTAAGCTCCTTCGTTACTCCCTTTAATTTGGAGTACTAATTACGCTAGGGACCTTATTCTACTCCAAACACTACCTACTACAATCTAAATTCCCTACCTTTACTTTTACTTCAGCTATTGAAAGTAGTAAAAAAGGGTAGAAATACTCAGCTGTTCCTACTTACCAATCAGCTGCCTCCCCTTGCAACGCATCACTTTCTGAACTGTCACGTCAATTGTGGAAATCTCTCGCTGTCCCTGTGAGAGTCTGTGAGAGTATGCCTCTTTTAAACTGCTGGAACTCCCGCTCGCCGGTGCCTGTCTCCTCGCAGGTCTGCTCGGTATGGCTCTGTCCCTGGCCTCTCGCAGCCTCTTTTAAAGTACAGTACATCCACCAGTTCCCCTTTATCCACAACACATGTTACTTCCTCAAAGAACTCAAATAAATTGGTTAAACATGATTTCCTTTTCACAAAAGCAATGTTGATTCTGCCTGATTACCTTGAATTTTTCCAAGTGACATGCTGTAACATCTTTAATAATAGCTTCTAACATTTTCCCTAAGACAGATGTTATGCTAACTAGCCTGTAGTTTCCTGCTTTCTGTCTCCCTCCCATTTTGAATAAAGGAGTTACATTGGCTATTTTCCAATCTAAAGGAGCTTTTCCCAAATCTAGGGAACTTTGGAAAATTAAAACCAATACATCAACTATTTCACAAGCCATTTCTTTTAAGATCCTAGGATGAAGTCCATTAGGACCCAGGGACTTGTCAGCCCACAGCTCCAACAACTTGTTCAGTACCACTTCCCTGGTGATAGTAATTTTCTTGAGTTTCTCCCTCCCTTCCATTTCCTGACTGACAGTTATTTCTGGGATGTTACTTGTATCATCTATAGTGAAGACCGATGCAAACTATCTGTTCAATTTATCCGCCATCTCCTTACTTTCCCTTATTAATTCCACAGACTCACTTTCTACAGGACCACGCTCACTTTGTTAATTTTTTTCTTTTTAAAAAATATCTATAGAAACTCTTACTATCTGTTTTTATATTTCTAGCTAGCTTTCTCTCGTATTCTTCTTTATCCTTTAGTCATTCTTTGCTGACTTTTATATTCTGTCCAATCTTCTGACCTGCCACCCATTTTTGCACAATTGTATGCTTCTTCGTTAATTTTGATACTAACTTTAACTTTTTTAGTTATGGTGGGTCCTCCCCTTGGAATTTTTCTTTCTCGTTGGAATGTATCTATATATATTCTGAAATACCCACTTAAATGTCTGCCACTGCATCTCTATCGACCTATCCTTTAACCTACTTTGCCAGTTCACTTTAGCCAACTCTGCTTTCATGCCCTCATAATTTCCCTTATTTAAATTTAAAATACGAGTCTTAACCATTTAGATTAGATTAGAGATACAGCACTGAAACAGGCCCTTCGGCCCAATGAGTCCGCGCCAACCATCAACCACGCACTTATACTAATCCTACACTAATCCCATATTCCTACCAAACATCCCCACCTGTCCCTATATTTCCCTACCACCTACCTATACTAGTGACAATTTATAATGGCCAATTTACCTACCAACCTGCAAGTCTTTTGGCTTGTGGGAGGAAACCGGAGCACCCGGAGAAAACCCACGCAGACACAGGGAGAACTTGCAAACTCTACACAGGCAGTACCCGGAATCGAACCCGGGTCCCTGGAGCTGTGAGGCTGTAGTGCTAACCACTGCGCCACTGTGCCGCCCTTTTGATGTGGCACCTTATCAAATGCCCTTTGTAAGTCTAAGTACAATACATCTACTGGTTCCCCTTTATCCACAGTGCATGTTACTTCTTCAAAGAACTCTGCCATGCTAGGCCCCCACCTGCCAAGAACGAGGCACATTGATTTTGTCCTGAACATTGATTTTAAACTGTTACTGGAATGAGGAAAGGACTTGTTAAACAGATCAGCCGTGGCAGGAAAAGACATTTGTATGTTAACAGACAGTGTTTGGAAGGGCAAAGTAGCCATTCCCTGACACATTCAACCCACAATGGACGTTTGATTACATGACTTTGACGGTGGGGGAGCACACATTCCAGGTTGACTGCTAAGATGGCCAAATACACAAACAGATATGGTCAAACCAGCTAGTCACATGACTAACCTGCTGGACAACCTGAGTTTTTTGAATTTGTACCAGCAGTTTGGGCAAAAAGCAGAATGTTCCTGGACTGAAAAGATCTCTCCTGGCTGGTTCACCACAGCCTCTCCTGTCTGCCTGTTCCCATCTCTTTCTCACAAACCTCTGAATCCACTAAAGACACATGAATCCCAAGAGAGAAAAGTCTCCTACAGCAAACAAGGTTTAAGAAGAATACTGGGCCCTAACGAAAAGCAAGATCTACCGACAATCAAAGACTCTACAATGAGCTCGAGGAACCGTAACAAAAACTCTTCAGTTATTGCCTCAAACTTTTCCACTTTATTTTTCTTCTGCTCTTTTCTATTTCTATTTGTATGTGTGTATTGCGTATGCATGCGAGCGTGGGCGTGACATGTATTCGTAGGCATTAACCGAATTAGAGTTTAAGTTTAGGTTTAATAAACTTCAACTTTTCTTCTTTAAAGATAAGAAAGCCTGTTGGTGCTGGTTTCTTTGTCTTATAATTGGAAAGCAGTGAACAAGGATTCACCAAGGGGGAGCTAAAAACATGGTGTGTTTAAAATTAAACCCTGTTATAGTAGGTCCAAAACTGAAAGGGAACCCAGGACCTTTTTCTCACCTGGTCGTAACAACTCCAATAAATTGGTGAAACACGATTTCCCTTTTACAAAACCATGTTGACTCTGCTGATTACCTTGAATTTTTCAAAATATAACGTCTTTAATAACAGCTTCTAACATTTTCCTAAGACAAATTTTAAGCTAACTGGCCTGTAGTTTCCTGATTTCTGCCCCTCTCTCATTTTGAATAAAGGAGTTAAATTAGCTATTTTCCAATCTTACGGAACCTTCCTCGTGTTGTTCTAAGAAACTATCCCGAAAACATTCTATGAACTTCTCATTGAGGCTATCTTTGCCCATCTGATTTTTCCAGTCTCTAAATAGATTAAAGTATGGTCTACTTCTCCTTCTATTCCTGATGTCCTTATGTCTTCTTACCTTATGCACAGATAGAAATGACAACATCAAAATTCTCAATCTGCTTTTCTATCTGCAGCTTGTAAGGTATTCAATGCTTTATGCCACTAGACTTGCCACTAGTATGATCACGTCGCAGGCTGATGCATTGTGAAAGAGAATATCTGAGAACTCAGTGGTGGAGGAGTTAATGAGTCTGATCACTTTTACTTTTGGCAGATTGTGTCCCTTAATAATCAGAAAACCCATCCCTCTCGAACCATTATATTTTACCATGCATCTTACACATACCACCAAGCATCTAGGAACATAAACTCATACCTCCTTGACTTGTTCAGCACTATCACCAACAACAACTTGAGGCTTTAATGTAGAAAAATGTCCCAAGGAGCTATGCAGAGGCATAATCAAACAAAAATGGACGCTTAGTCAGAGATGGAGATCACTGCTCTGCTGGCTGACCTACATTGGCTCCCAGTCTAGCAATACCTCGATTTTAAAATTCTTGTTCTTGTTTTCAAATCCCTCCATAACCTCACCCTTCCCCATTTCTGTAACCATCTCCAGCCCTACAACCCTTTGAGATCGCTGCGCTCCTCCAATTCTGGTCTCTTGCCCATCCCTTATTTTAATTGCACCACCATTGGTGTCTGTGCTTTCAGCTGTAGAGGCTCTGGAATTCCCTCCCTAAGTCTCCGTCTCTCTAACTCTCTTTTCTCCTTTAAAATACTCCTTAAAACCCACCTCTTTGTCCAAGCTTTTGATCACCTGTCCTAACATTTTCTTGTATAGCTCAATGTCAAATTATATTTGCTAACGTTCCAACAAAGCAGCTTGAAACATTTTACTATGCTAAAGTGCTATGTAGTAACAGAGGAACATATAAAAGCAAGTTGTTGTTCTATGAGGTAGGGTAACTAAAAGCTTCATTAAAGAGATGGGTTTTCAGAGGGTTTTAGAAGAGAGAGGAAGATGGAAAGATAGAGGGGTTGAGGGAGGGTATTCCATAAAGTCTAGATGGCTGAAGGCAGAGCTTCCAATGATGGAGCAAAGGCAAAGAGGGTGCAGAAGAAGACAGAATAGGAGAGATGGAGAGTTCTGGGATGGGTTGCATGACTGATCATAGATACAGCGAAAGGGAGGCCAAAGCCATGAAAGTTTTAAACATGAGAATTTGAAATTACAGGTGTTGGGCAACCGAGACCGAATGTAGGTCAGCAAGGACAGGAGTGATGATTGAGTAGAACCTGGTGTGGATAGGAGTTGGGCAGACGAGCTTTGAATGAGCTGAAGTTTACAGAGCATTGAGGGTGGCTACCCAGGAAAGTTTTTGAATAGTTGAGTCCAGAGGTAACAATGGGATGGAGGAGAGTTTTTGCAGCAAAGTGGCCGAGGCAGGGATAGAATTGAGCATTGCTACGGAGGTGAAAGTAAGAGGTCTTTGTGTGGTGTCAAAACTTCAGCTCAGGATTGCAGTGGTTGCAAATAATCTGGTAGCAAGGGTACAGAGTTTGAGGCAGGGCTAAAGACCATGGTTTCAGTATTCACAGTTTAACTGGAGCATGTAGATGAGGAAGAGGAGAATACAGGGATAATTCCTTGAGGAATTTTAGAGATATTGGTGAAAAGGTGGGAAGAGAAGCCATTGCTGGAGTTGCTCTCATTATGACTGAATAAATAGAATGGAACCAAGTGAAGGCAATCCCACTGATAACTGAGGAGAGGCATTGGTGGAGGATAGCATTGTTGATTGTGCCAAAGCTGGTAGAGAGGACAAGGATGTTACTTGTGACATGGATTAGAATAATTTCAGAGTTGTGGCAGTGGTGGAAACTTGGTCAAAGAGATTCAAACGAGGAGCAAGCAATTAGGAGATGACAACATATTAACAAAGAACAAAGAACAGTACAGCACAGGAACAGGCCATTCGGCCCTCCAAGCCTGTGCCGATCTTGATGCCTGCCTAAACTAAAACCTTCTGCACTTCCGGGGACCGTATCCCTCTATTCCCATCCTATTCATGTATTTGTCAAGATCCCTCTTCAACATCGCTATCGTACCTGCTTCCACCACCTCCCCCGGCAGCAAGTTCCAGGCACTCACCACCCTCTGTGTAAAGAACTTGCCTCGCACATCCCCTCTAAACTTTGCCCCTCCCACCTTAAACCTATGTCCCCTAGTAACTGACTCTTCTACCCTGGGAAAAAGCTTCTGACTATCCACTCTGTCCATGCCGCTCATAACTTTGTAAACCTCTATCATGTCACCCTTCCACCTCCATCGTTCCAGTGGAAACAATTCGAGTTTTTCCAACCTCTCCTCATAGCTAATGCCCTCCAGACCAGGCAACATCCTGGTAAACCTCTCCTGTACCCTCTCCAAAGTCTCCACGTCCTTCTGGTAGTGTGACGACCAGAATTGCACGCAATATTCTAAGTGTGGCCTAACTAAAGTTCTGTACAGCTGCAGCATGACTTGCCAATTTTTATTCTCTATGCCCCGACCGATGAAGGCAAGCATGCCGTATGCCTTCTTGACTACCTTATCCACCTGCGTTGCCACTTTCAGTGACCTGTGGACCTGTACGCCCAGATCTCTTTGCCTGTCAATACTCCTAAGGATTCTGCCATTTACTGTATACTTCCCACCTGCATTAGACCTTCCAAGATGCATTACCTCACATTTGTCCGGATTAAACTCCATCTGCCATTTCTCCGCCCAAGTCTCCAACCGATCTATATCCTACTGTATCCTCTGACAATCCTCATCACTATCCGCAACTCCACCAACCTTTGTGTCATCCGCAAACTTACTAATCAGACCAGCTACATTTTCCTCCAAATCATTTCTATATACTACAAACAGCAAAGGCCCCAGCACTGATCCCTGTGGAACACCACTAGTCACATCCCTCCATTCAGAAAAGCACCCTTCCATTGCTACCCTCTGTCTTCTATGACTGAGCCAGTTCTGTATCCATCTTGCCAGTTCACCTCTGATCCCGTGTGACTTCACCTTTTGTACCAGTCTGCCATGAGGGACCTTGTCGAAGGCTTTACTGAAGTACATATAGATAACATCCACTGCCCTTCCTTCATCAATCATCTTCGTCACTTCCTCAAAAAACTCAATCAAATTAGTGAGACACGACCTCCCCTTCACAAAACCATGCTGCCTCTCGCTAATAAGGTCGTTTGTTTCCAAATGGGAGTAAATCCTGTCCCGAAGAATCCTCTCTAATAATTTCCCTACCACTGACGTAAGGCTCACCGGCCTATAATTTCCTGGATTATCCTTGCTACCCTTCTTAAACAAAGGAACAACATTGGCTATTCTCCAGTCCTCTGGGACCTCACCTGTCGCCAATGAGGATGCAAAGATTTCTGTAAAGGACCCGGCAATTTCTTCCCTTGCCTCCCTCAGTATTCTAGGGTAGATCCCATCAGGCCCTGGGGACTTATCTACCTTAATGCTTTGCAAGCCACCCAACATCTCCTCCTTTTTGATAATGATATGACCGAGACTATCTGCACTCCCTTCCCTAGGCTCATCATCCACCAAGTATTGAAAGACTTTGCAGAGGAAAAGTAGGTTGGAGTTAGATGGCAGTTTCCAAGGATGAGGGGTCAAAGGTAGGGTTTTTATGTAGGGTGATGCTGGCATTTTTGAAAGGTAGGAGGACAGCATCTGTGAAAAGGGAACCAATTATGGTGCCAGTTACCATGGGGTAACCAAAACCAGTTCTGACAAAAGGTCATCGACCTGAAATGTTGTGGAATTTTAAATGGGGGAGTGAATGGGTTTGGGTGTGGGTGGAGGGTGGGGGGCTGTGGGGGGGGGTTAAATGAAAGTGTGACAGGAAACTGGCTGCAACCTGCCAACTTCCCAATTTTACTCAGGTGGGTCAAAGGGCGGCCAACCTGCTCCTGGGCCTTGGGAAACCCAACAGCTGCAGTAAGGCGGGGACAGCCCCAGGGAGCACTCCTTGTAGGCCAGAAAGAGCAGGACTTCTTCCTCCAAGCTCCCCTGTCATCAGAACTTCCCCCAACTCCTTATGGGAATAGATGCTCCCACCCCCACCAGAGCGTTCTTCTGGGGCTGCGGATCGCAATTATCCCTCCTTCACCACCTGAATTGGACATCCCACCCAGGAGGAGGCTTGGATCTACCTGGCCCTGAGGCCTCTTCTTCTGTCAGGCTGACTTCTTTTTTATTTTTTCATGGGATGTGGGCATTGCTGGCAGGGCCAGCATTTGTTGCCCATTCCTAATTTCCCTTGACACTCAGTGGCTTGCTAGGCCATTTCAGAGGGCGTTTAAGAGTCAACCACATTGCTGGGGGTCTTGAGTCACATGTAGGCCAAACCAGATAAGGACAGCAGATTTCCTTCCTTAAAGGACATTAGATAGGTTTTTATGACAATCGATTATAGTTTCATGGCACCATTACTGAGACTTCCGGGCAGGGAACCTGCCAGTGATGCCACACACAGGGGGTAATTTTATGCTCTCCTCCGCTGCAACTTTGGAGGTGGGGGGAGAGACTAGTAAACATAGGAACATAGAAAATAGGAACAGGAGTAGGCCATTCTGCCCTTCGAGCCTGCTCCGCCATTCATTATGATCATGGCTGATCATCCAACTCAGTAACCTGTTCCTGCTTTCCCCCCATACCCTTTGATCCCTTTAGACCCAAGAGTTATATCTAACTCCTTCTTGAAAACATACAATGCGTTGGCCTCAATTGCTTTCTGTGGTAGCGAATTCCACAGACTCACCACTCTCTGGATGAAGAAATTTCTCCTCATCTCAGTCCTGAAAGGTTTACCCCGTATCCTTAGACTATGACCCCTGGTTCTGGACTCCCCCACCGTTGGGAACATCCTTCCTGCAACTACCCTGTCAAGTCCTGTTAGAATTTTACAGGTTTCTATGAGATCCCCCTCACTCTTCTGAACTCCAGCGAATATAATTCTAACCAACTCATACGTCAGTCCTGCCATCACAGGGAACAGTCTGGTAAACCTTCGCTGCACTCCCTCTATAGCAAGAACATCCTTCCTCAGATAAGGAGAACAAAACTGCACACAATATTCCAGGTGTGGCCTCACCAAGGCCCTGTATAATTGCAGCAAGACATCCCTGCTCCTGTACTCGAATCCTCTCGCTATGAAGGCCAACATACCATTTGCCTTTTTTACTGCCTGTTAGACCTGCATGCTTACCTTCAGCAACTGGTGTACAAGGTCTCGCTGCATATTCCCCTCTCTCAGTTTCTAGCCATTCAGATAATAATCCGCCTTCCTGTTTTTGCTACCAAAGTGGATAACCTCACATTTAAGCACATTATACTGCATCTGCCATGCATTAGCCCACTCACTCAACTTGTCCAAATCACCCTGAAGCCTCTTTGCATCCTCCTCACAACTTACCCTCCCACCCAGTTTTGTGTCATCTGCAAATTTTGAGATATTACATTTAGTTCCCTCATCTAAATCATTAATATATATTGTGAATTGCTGGGGTCCTTGCACCAATCCCTGCGGTACCCCACTAGTCACTGCCTGCCATTCGGAAAATGACCCATTTATCCCTACTCTTTGTTTCCTGTCTGCCAACCAATTTTCTATCCATCGCAATACACTACCCCCAATCCCATGCGCTTTAATTTTACACTGTAATCAGCCGGGATGGTGGTGGGGAGGTGGGGTACCCTGTCACCTTCCTGCCTCCACCCAAATTATGTCTGGGGCAGGACGGCCTGTGGACGGCCTTCCTGCCCTGTTGCCAATTCAGGCCTTTAAGTGGGCAGTTAATGTGCAATTAAGAGCCTCATTCCCGCTGGTATTAGCCCTGCCAGTTTGGGGGGGGAAATCCCTCGTTAAAAGGAACTTAGTGCCTGATCGAGGGGATAGGCATCAGGAAGAGGGGGTTCTGCTGAGAGCCACAGCCCACCCTTGCTGCCGACCCCCCTTCGCCTCCCTCTCCCATGACCCCCACCCCATGAAACCTTCCCGCCCGGACTCACATGTGACCTGTGTCCACCACCTCTGGTGAGTCCAGTACTGGCAGTAGCCACCGCCTCCACAGTGGTGCTGCTCAGTGAAAGAGCTGCCGGCCTCTGATTGACCGGCAGCTCTCAGCAGACCGGACTTGCGTCACTCGGGTCCTTAATCCTGGGGAAGGCTGACCACTTAAGTGCTGAATTGGCGCGTAATGCGGCAGGCCATTCCCTGGAGGAGGCAACATGGGGCTCTCGCGATGCTTTAGCCGGTGACTGAGACCCCTGTCACCCAGATAAAATCCTGGCCAAGCTGGACTTGTGGGTTTCCCACATGTTACTCCTCTCCCCTCAATTCCCACTCCAAGTGTGACAAAAAATTTACATTCCACCCCATTGACTCTGTTTCTCTCCACAGATGCTGCCTGACCTGCTGAGTATTTCCAGCATTTTCTGTTTTTATTTCATTTACTGTGGGGGCCAGGGAATTTGGATGATTAATAATTTAGTGGGATGGGGTTAAGAGAGCAGGTGATCTCAGAGAGGGCATGTCGGGAGATAGGTGAGAATTGAGAGAATGATGTGGTATCAGGGATAAGGCAGGGGAGTGGGAGCTTGGGTGGGGATGTGGAGGTAAAGGAAATAGAGAAGCAACAGAGGCAGCTGAATCTTAGTGATAAGTGAACCCATGAGTTCCTTCACTCATTGGCGGTGAGAGTATAGTGGTTCGGGGAGAGGAGTTTAAGGAGATCATTGGTTGTGCTGTTACTGGCGTAATGGGAAGATTTGGCAGAAGTGAACGAAACTCAATGGTACTTAATCAGGAAACACATTGACTCTGATATCAAGGAATGAAAACACGTTTCTCCCACAACATAGCCCTAATCAGCCTAGGTGGATTTGCAATAGGTCTTGAGATGGTGGCAGTATAATAGTTGGTTTTAGTAGTTGATTTGAATTACAGTTCAAACATTCAGAGTCTGGGGAGCAATGGGGCTAAATTCCTTCGTGCCCCAAACCGAGACACGATTTCAGGAGTAGGCCAAAATGAAGAGGCCCAAGCACCTTCATCCTCATTAGAACAAATCGGGTGAGCAGCTCGCCAATTAGGGCCTAAGCAATTTTGCTCTGCGCTGAGTCCTAAGTCCTGGATGGGGTAGGAGAAAATTGCAGGGGTGGGGTGGGGTAGCGGGGCCGAGGCAGGTGGGCAGTGGCCTGCGGTTGCTTTGTGGAGCAAGGAGGAGTTCTCCTGCTTCTTCCAATTTTACGAAGTACAAAACTTTTCAAAGTGCTTGGGCCTTTTACGAGCAGCCTGCTGCACTCTCTTTAAGGATAGCTTTTTTAGGCTGCTCAAGAACTGGAAATACCAGTCAGAGATTGGGCACAGCAAGATCCAACTAACGTAAACAAATTTCTCTATACAGGTCCAAAATGTGGGTAAGAGCTTCATTTCAATATTGAAATGAGGCCTGTGCTCATTTCAAGGGGCCACCAGGGTCACGCGAAAAAAGGCACCCATCAATTTTGTATGCAGACTGAGCATGAATCTCTGCCCTACTAAATTGGTTATATGGCCTGATATAGACCCATAATAGTGCACAACGATCTTAAATGTGGACCGCAGTGTGTCAGGATAACTTGAATGTGTACTGCATTGTCTGTGCTTTGATAGTTAAGTTTTTGTGGGAGGAACAGTTGAATTTTTGTTGTCGAGCTGTTTAATAGTGACGAACTCCTGGTGTTAATGAGTACAATATGAGTTAATAAAATAGTGATGATCACCTGTCATTTAACAGATTAGACCATATCATATCATAGGTCAGAGGCTGTTTATTCTGCAGCGAGTAACTCACCACTTGATGTCCCAAAGCCTGTCCATCATCTACAAGGCACAAGTCGAGATGGAATACTCCCAACTTGCCCGGATGAATACAGCTACAACTACACTCAAGAAGCTCAACACCAATCAGGACAAAGCATCCCATCCACCACTTTAAACATTCACTCCCTTCACCACCAACACACTGCGGCTGCAGTGTGCACCATCTACAAGATGCACTGCAGCAACTCTGGCAAGGCTTCTTTGGCAGCACCTCCCAAAGCCGTGACCTCTACCATCGAGAGCAGAAAGGACAGCAGGCACAAAGGAACACCACCACCTGCAAGTTCCCCTACAAGTGACACATGATCCCAACTTGGAAATATATCGTCGTTCCTTCATTATTGTTGAGCCAAAATCATGAAACACCCTACCTAATGGCACTGTGGGAGTACCTACACCACACTGACAGAAGTGGTTCAAGAAGGTGGCTCATTGTCACTTTCACAAGGGCAATTAGGGATGGGCAATAAATGCTGGCCTTGCCAGTGAATATTCAAAAACATGGCCATGGAGATATATTGCTATTTCCTGACTGTTTGGAATTGAGTGTTGAAGTTGAGAAGAAACCGATGAATTTGTGTTGCTCATGTATTTACTGGTTCATGAATCAGGCTTAGTTTTTGCAGTTAGTTCAAGAGTTTATGAATAACAATTTCTGAGCTTCTGAAGCCTGTCAAGAAAAACATGGCATGACAGAAATCAACACAGTTGTTCGTTTTACAGGCAAATGCAGTTACTCACAGATTTCTCTTCATTATTTAAATTTTTTGCTCCGAACCTTTTGTGCTATCTTTAGCTTGTACCTGTTCAGCTTATCAAATGGGCAGATCATTATTTTGTTCCAGTTTAGAGTTTCATACTTCAGACCAAGAGCGTTGTGGAAATAAAATCTTGTATCACAATGTCACTACTAATTCTCTTCTTCCTCAACTGACACTTTGGGCAAATATCTCAATTGTTCACTTTCCACTGAAAGCCACTGCAGACCCCTAGTGGAATCACCGTACTAACATCACTAGGGAAATGTAATGAATGCTCACTATTATGTACCAGGGTATTGGATAATGCTCAGCTCTTGACGGTTGCCACTCACCTACCATTCACCATGACATCAAGGATGAAATGGCATTGTATGGCACTGATGGCACACCTGACCAGAGCTCAGAAAACCTTTTGTCCTTTCATAAGGGATTAGCCAACCCAGGTCCAATATGGTTTTACTGGGCATGGCTCAGATATTTGTAAATTAACACAAATATATGCCAACTTGGATCATTATGGCTTCAGAATTTAGTCCAATGTTTATCATCACTGTTAACTTTGACTTGGCCTTTTCAGGAGCTCAGACCTGGGATTGCTTGTGTAGGGTCAGTTCAGGTCAATTTGAGACTAATTTGATTCTCCCCATTTTCTAGCCCTCATTTCGGCTTCTCCGTATATAACAGGAAGGCCTACAATAATGGTAGATTTCAATTTAATGTGAGCAAAAAAAGAAGTATTTTGTTAATCAAACTATGTCTGCAGTACAAATGTAACAACATATGTAATTACAGTCCAGAAATCCTGTTTGCTTTATTGAGTACAAGCAGGAGCATTTGACAGCGTATCCAGAGGCCTTTTGCCATGTCAAGGTCTGTTTCAGGTCAAATCACTGGAAGCTGACCTGCATCTGAGTGGGGTCACTAAGAGGTTAACTACAATATACCTAAGGGCTTTTATGGTCACATTCATGTTAGCCCTGTAATTGGAATACTTGAGGTCGATATAGGTTGCTGATTGTAGCACACTATCTCTATTTTATCTCACACAATACAGATTAATTAAGCAGCGTCAAATGTCCTAGTGGAAGTGAACACTTTTTCTGTACTGAATTTCCATATATTTTGGAAGCGGTTAAAAAAATGTGATTGTCAGTGAAAAATTACAGCTGAAAAGGAACTTTTGGGAATAAATTTTACAAATATTACAACACTCAAGTATGATAAGTACAAAATATCCTCCGACAAACAATTTTAAACAAAAGAATTATGGCCCTTTGAGATGCATAAAAGCAAATACAGCATTTTATTGATGTTATTAAGAAATTAATATTAGAATTATTTAAATGCCTGTAAAATTTTATTACATTCATGGGATAGTTTTTAATTTTTTGAATTAGTTTTATATTATAACCTGCATGGATCAATGGAAAGATGCTGCTCTTGAGGGTATATTGCAGGATGCAACAAGACTTGTTTTTCACCACTTTAAAGGACACCTTATTAAAAGATAGATATATAGAAGATAATAAATGATCAGACATAGGATAGGTTTTTTTCTTAATTTCAGAGGAATCACAGCTCACTTTTATCCATCTTTGTCACAAGTGAAGAAAAACATTTCACAGCTATTATGTCTTTCACACTTGTGACTTTTTACTAGTGAGAAAGCTAAAGCATATTTCTGAAATTTATTTTGGTATTTTTGATAGAAAAGTATTTATCGTTATATAGTGCTGAAATGGCAGATGGCAAGAGTGGCACTCCAGTAAGCAAGGGAGAAGATTTCCTCCGTGCACTCAGTAGGACAAAATTATAAATGCATGTTCAAAACAAAAGGTTTATCATTTCACCGGCACTCAGTGCACAGCAGAAACCTTCAACAACACTTGCAATACATAATAGTCTGAATTTTATTCGGGTGGCATGCTCCACGGCAGCGCCCTTTAAACTCGGCGGGGTGCCGCATTCAGCAGATGCCGCAGAGCCCCGCGATATTATGTGCAGGGGCTCATTAGCATCACTGCGCCGAGCACCCCACCCCATATTACGTGGGGAGAGGCGGGACATCCGGCGCAGTAAGGAACCTTTTGACAGCTGTGCAGCAGTTGCTGGGGTCCTATTTTAAGCGCCCCACACCTTCCTGACAGCTGTCAAAGAATACTTACCTGACTGCTGAAGAGTGGGGCTGCTGTCAATCTGGCAGCAAAGCAGAAAGTGCTGGAGAAACTCAACAGGTCAGGCAGCATCTGTGGAGAGAGAAGCAGAGTTAACTTGACCAAGTTCACAGGCCTGAAAGTTAACTCTGCTTCTCCCTCCACCGATGCTGCCTGACCTGCTGAGTTTCCCCAGCACTTTCTGTTTTGCTGCCACATACTTACCCTGCTGTGTCCCAGTGTCCTGTGAAGTTGTGATGCTCTTCTTCCACTCAAGTGTTACATTGCTTCTTGTAGGCGTGCCACACCTGGGTGAATAATCTTAATTTTGCACATTCCAGGATGTGAGACTTAAATGTACCAAAAAACACAAATACACAAGAGAAATAAAACCATATTTGAAGAATATTTACATACTATGGGCTTCTAATCATCTGACTGTGAAAAGCTGTAGACTAATATGCATTTGGAATCTATATTCATTTCTCTGCCAACTATTATGTGAAAATACATGTAACTGCAATTAAATGATCTTTGTTAAAAAAAAACAGGAAAATATGTTCATATTCTAGCTGCATTGCCAACTAGAAATATTACACCAATAAATATGATCAGCTGCTGCAGAAGCAAAGTGATCGTGAACGTGTGTTGATGTGTAATAGTTGAAAAACCATGACAACAGCACAAATTTCCTCACAAGTTCTGCATTGGTTTTCAAACATCTGCAAGACCTTTGCAGTTAAAGGACCACACCAAAAGCCGAGGATGGCAGAGGAGTGCTCTAGGGTGGCCCCACAGTGCAGCGAAGGCTCGCTGCTCACTCTCATCCAGGCTGTGTGGGCAAGGCGGGAGGTCCTTTTCACCAGCGATGGTAAGACGAGGCCCTCCTGCATGAACAAGGTAGTCTGGCTGGAGATGGCAGAGAAGGTGTGTAGCTGTGGGGCCATCTGGCATCAAAGGGTCCAATGCCAGAAGGGGATGAACGAGCACTCCCCCAGCCAACAGGGGCCCTCTAGGCCTCGTGCGCACAGGGTACGAGCACCAATATCATCCACAGCCAAAGGGCAATCAGATCAGCAGCCTTCCTTCAGTTAGGCGGCTAGCGCAGAGGTTGCACCGAGAAGGGGCACTCGCAAACGTTTACAGAGAACACACTAACACAAATGGGAATGCATAGGTGTCACAGCAGTAGAGGCATTGAGTCATAAAGTTATATAGCACAGAAACAGGCCCTTCGGCCCACTGTGTCTGCGCCAACCATCAAGCCTATCTATTCTAAACCCATTTTCCAGCACTTGGCCTGCAGCCTTGTATGCTATGGCATTTCAAGTGCTCATCTAAATACTTCTTAAATGTTGTGAGGGTTCCTGCCTCTACCACCCCTTCAGGCAGTGTGTTCCAGATTCCAACCATCCTCTGGGTGAAAAAATCCCATCTAAACCTTCTGCCCCTTACCTTAAATCTATGCCCTCTGGTTATTGACCCCTCCTCTAAGGGAAAAAGTTTCTTTCTATCTACCCTATCTATGCCGCTCATAATTTTGTATACCTCTATCATGTCCCCTCTCAGCCTTCTCTGCTCTAAGGAAAACAACTCTAGCATATTCAGTCTCTCTTCATAACTGAAATGCTCTAGCCCAGGCACCATCCTGGTGAATCTCCTCTGCACCCTCTCCAGTGCAGTCACATCCTTCCTATAGTGTGGTGACCAGAACTGTACACAGTACTTCAGCTGTGGCCTAACTAGCATTTTATACAGCTCCATCATAACCTCCCTGCTCTTGGCTAATAAAGGCAAGTATCCCATATGCCTTCCTAACCACCTTATCTACCTGTGCTGCTGCCTTCAGTGATCTATGGACAAGTACACCAAGGTTCCTCTGATCCTCTGTACTTCTTAGGGTCCTACCATCCATTGTATATTCCCCTTGCCTTGTTAGTCCTCCCAAAGTGCATCACCTCACACCTCTCAGGATTAAATTCCATGTAAATGTGAATGTAAAACAATGTAAATAATCGTTACCTAAATCTTATTCATCAACATGTGTGTCCTGTTTTCCTGTGTGCATGATGTGTGTCGGCATGTAACGCCAGTGTTGCATCCCTTGCTCCGTTGGCCCTCCAGGAATGCTAATGTATGAAATCGACTCATTGCCATGCCACCATAACTCATGAGCCATTCAACGGATGCAGTGACATGGACATTGGCTCAGTCAGCTGCTGGCTCTAATTGTTTACACCGACATACTGCAGATGTGGACTGTTACACAGCAGGTGAGCGAGGCCGATGTGTGGCTTCCAGAGCTCATGTCAGCTCATATGGAGCAGACAGCCTTTGTCTGCTCAGGCACTGCCGTTCATCCCTAAATCCCTGCTAGCCCTGCGTGCGGAGCCTGGGTGGTATCTGCCCTCCCATGCACCTTCCTGTTATAGGACCTCATTGTCCTCATACACCAAGGATGAATGCAGTTGACGTCTGTCCTCATAATTCCAGGCATGCCCCCTATTGTGTGCATATTTGTGCAGACCACCGCGAGCAGGAAAGAAGGGTCATGCCCTTTTTGGCCCATTGTACAGGACACCATCTGATCTATCCAGGCATCGAGAGTTCATTTAAAACATGCAGATCGCCAGCTCAATGGCTGATTTCTCAGCTCAGTGGATAGCGTTTTTTCTCTCCTCTGCAGCAGTGGTATGGTCTCTTACTGGTGTCGGGAGCCATGTCTGCAAGGGATAGCCCTTGTCTCCAAGAAGCCACTCCTCCATTTGAGACAGTTCAGCAAACAGCGGTGGCAGCTGGGACTGGCGCAGGACCCAGGTATCGTGGCAGCTGCCTGAGAAGCGGTCACAGATTTGCATGAAGCATCTCCAGTGATGAAATACCAGCTGCACCTCAATTGCGAGGATTCCTATCAGCTGCCAGGTGAATTCTCTTCTTAAACCTCTATCCTTCTGCAGGTGGTAGTCTGGATGGTCACATGGGTGCAGTCTATGGACCCTGAGGACTATGGTTCTCCAGCAATGGTGCCGAGACTGATGGCCCTCTGGGCCTGGCTGTGAGGGTCTGGCCTGAAGTGCACATACTCACTGGCCTTCCGGTGCAGGGCAACGGCATCCTCCCTCATGCACTGATGCACTGCTGACTGTGTGACACCACAAAGGTCTCCGGTGGGCCCCTGAAGTGCTGCATAGGCATCAAGCTTAAGAGCCGCTGCCATTTTGAGGATCGCAGGCATAGGATGCAGGTCATCGTCGAGCAGTGAGACGTGTCACCACCATCTTTACATGTGCAATCGCCTCGGACACTGGTGCTCTGACATCCAATGGCATGTCATGTGGGGCACCGAGATGCAAGGCGACCGTAATGGCGAGCTCCCCTTGGGGGCTGCTGCTCACGACATGGACCGCACCTGCCTGTTGATCTTGACTCTGGTGCATACGGATCCTCAGGAGAAGCATGCTGTAGGATGAACCAGACCGATTTCCACGTGATAAATGAAGTCATATCCTTCATTAATGCGAAGGTTCCGAACAGGGCATGGATTGGTGTTGATGGGTACATCATGTGCTAACATGGATCAACTATGTGGCGTGGCATGGCATGGCATTGACCATTTTGGCCAACACTGAGAGAGGCACAGCATGACCGCATCAAGATCCTACCAGCTAAATCGATTGACCCCACCATCCTTATAACCTTAATGCTCCTAACCTTTCTGGCACCCTCCCCAAACACTGGGTGACTAGGGTGCTGTTGCTCCTGCACAAACACAAACAAATGCAGAGAGTACACCATTTACGGAGGGAGGGTACACAATAACTCCCTTACATTATGCAGAGTGAGACCCCTGAGTAACCCCCCCTCCCTCCTCCCTTCCAGTATGCAGAGTGGTACCCTTGAAAACGGAACTTACCTTCTGTAGTGAAACCTCCTGCCTCTAAGGACCGGCCAGCTTTTCTAATCGTGAACTGGATGGCACGTGACGGCTGCCCGTTCAAAATAAAATCAGGAAGTGTGCAGGAGAGGCGGCGGGCTGTATAATCTGCAGAGGTAAGTACCATTTTACATATTCTAATTGGGGTGTTGCTGATGTGTGGCGGGGGAGGGGGCCGCACCAAGGTCCCCCTACCACTGGTAATTTGTGACAGGTCCTTCTCGACATCCGGAGTCAAGGTGGGCCTCTCCCTGTAGAATTTTACTGGCAACCTGCAGTGTTGAGGGGCCGGTAAAATTCAGCCCAATGTTTTTAATGTAGAACAATGTCCCAAGGCATTTTAGATGCACGTGAAAAATTGGACATGAGCAAAAGGTGGCAAGGCTCAGGAGGGGTAACCAAAAACTTGGTCAGAGAGATAGGTTTTAAGCCAAGTCTTAAAAGAAGGATAGAGGTTTAAGGAGAGAATTCCACCTGGCAGCTGAAAGTATGACCATCGAATTGTGAGGCTGAGGGGAGTTGCACATTTATGGGCCTGAATTATATAAGCTCACCGCCGAGAAAGAAGGCGCAGTGCCCGCGCAAGTTGTCCGCCGCTGAGCCGTGCGATATCTTTCATGGGGGCTCATTTAAATGGAGGGGGCGGAACGGCCACCCCTGATGACATAGAGGAGGTGGCTAGTCCGTCCCCGGAAATGGCGCCTGGCACCGGCGCCATTTTTAAAGGGCTTCAAGCCCTAACTGTTAATTAAAATTTTTAAAGAGCACAGCACTTTTATTTCAAATATAAACAGTCAATTAAACATCAAAGCCCCTCTTCCACCTCCGCAATGATCAATCAAGATGCTTATTTCCCTCTGCCCCCTGAAAAACCATTTTTGCTGACTTTTCAACCCCTAACTTTATAACCTTTGCCCTTACACTCCTTCCCACCATCCCCTAAGCCAATGGAAACAGTTTTCTGACTTCCCCCTCCCCCCGCTTCTGCCCTGAAAATTTCATTCCTCCCCCTTCGCCACCAGTGTCATGCCCCGGATCTCCGAATGAATCCGAAGGCGCAGGAGTTCCGGCAAGTAGCCGGAATATCAGTGTGGGATGGCAGTCACTACCAGGTAAGTTATTATTCTTTAATTGTAATATCATTTGAATACTCAGATGAAGACTCTGCTACCGAGCGTTTGGGGGAAGGTTGTACTGAGGCCTTGCTGCCGCCGATAAAATGCGGTGGGGCCTTCCCGGCGTCAGGGTTGTGGCGGGCCTCTCCCGGAAGACTTTTCCGGGCCCTTCCCCACCACGACCCCCAACGTGGCAGGGCAGGTAAAATTCAGCCTATTATCCTTAATATCAACATCATATTGATGTAATAACCAATCAGAGCCCCAGACTACTTCTAATACTCTGTCCAAGGTTAAACAGTACCTCAGGCGATAACTTGGTTGTCCAAGATCTATGTTTAAAATTGTTGCCATTTTTAAACCGTGCTCTCCATCTGAGTCTTTTATTCTGTACTCATGTCAAGCTCTTCAGCCGAACAGGGGAAGACTAATTGACTGCTGATTTCTCTCTGACTGCAATCTCAGCAATGGACCAGTGGAAGTTTAAATTCAAAGCAGGCGAATTGGCTTCTGCTGTTTTTCTTATTGCATCACTCAGAATTAAATACCGTAGTTCTTCTCCTCAATTTGCTGCAGCATCTGAAAAGCCAGGCATATAAATGTGGCAAAGAATTTAGAGTGACAAGCAATCTTGGCATTGAAAGAGGATAAAAAGCCCTCTATTAACAAAATCATACAATTAAAATCTGGCCAAATCTAGTCAAAATCTGTCCGCAAGTGAACTTTTCATCACCTGGGTGACCGTGCATCAAGTTCTTCATCACCTGAGCTAAAGATTTTCAATCTCTTGAATGACCAGGAGTCAACTCCTCAATCTCCTGAGATGTTAGGGTTTAACTTCTCAATCTCTTCAGTGACAAGAGTGAACTTCACAAGTCTTCTTTAAGCATTAGATTTGACTATTTTCATACTGTGTAAGACGTTACCTCACAGTTTTAGTGGTTGAATTTTCATGGGGATTCTGCCTCTTGCCCGCTGTAGTTGAATGGCATTTTTTGCAGTTGTTCCAACAAAACTATGACAGATGAGCAGGAGAACCACATCGGAAAGCTGCCCTTTAATATTTAGGCTGTCAATATGTCCTGGAATTTCCGATCTCCCTGAGCCGGCAATTATACGATAACCATAATTGCTCAGAGATACAACTCAACTTTACACTTAAAATAACCAATTTTACATGAGATTTAAAACATTTTAAAGATGTTACTTGTGCTTACCCTGTTGGTTGGCACCATGCCAATGTGTAATAATGACTCGATTAATTATGCAGCAATCTTTTGCAATTAGAGTGCTACAGACTACAGCTGTGTGCTAAATAGGATAAAATCCATTCATGTATAGATATACTCCATTGTAAATGCAGTAACTGTGTGAAAACAGGAATGTACACATTGAGAAGCTAATTGGCAAACAAATAGGACTCTTCCTTTTACTTCATTATGAATGAATGTTTCCTAGTAAAGTTTATTTTCTTTTGCACTGGCATTCCCTATGCACCCATTGTAATTTTATTAGACATTAAATACTATGATACACGATGCCAATACTTTTAGTGGGATGTAAACAAAATCTTGGCCTTGAAATTACAAAGATTAGCACAGGCATGCTTAATGTGGTTGTATTAAATTCCCTACTTCACATTCTTAATGAAGGTGTTAGATTGCTTAAAATAAGGCTGATTAAAATAAACACTTACAGTCTCCATTAAAACAGTGGGCTGAGGAATTTAATATGAAAATATTTAAGGATTCATACAGTAATTTTCATACAACATAATTTCAAGGCCCTTGTATTTTAATCACAACCATTAGTGGTAGGGTTAGATTTGTACCTCTATGGAGAACAGAATAGCAGGCCTTTTGTGTGGCCTGGTAAGCTAGTGCATCCTTAAAATATGAATAGGTGGCAAACAGAAATCTATCAGGTGCAATGCACAGTCCCAGGTTGTACCTGAATGTGTTGCAGAAATAATAAATAGGATATATATTTTCAATCCAGGCCTAATCATTCTAGCCCAGCCTAGTCTAGGGTCAGATCAGCAAGGCCAGATCAGTAATGTGTGAACACCTCTTTTACGCAAAAGAAATTCCGTGTACGCCCACATATTCTGCACTTAAGAAATTGCCATCCACATTTTGCAGCCAGACACTGGACCCTCTATTTACAAGTCATTATGCTTTTCTGTGTGTAAAGCTCAGCTCTGTGCCAGTGGGAATCCTGACAGCGCATATTGCCTGAATGTTTGTTCATTCAGCTCCATATAACAGCGAGCATCCAAACTGGAGGCTGCTGATGAGTAATTCTGCATGTACCTGCTGCAGTTTTATCAAATATGATTGGTTCTTTCAGCAGTTGCTTAGCTATGGATTGCTATTTCAGTCAAACATTGTGTCATTAGTCAGAAGGTTAATTGTATGAGAAGGACGAAGCAGGAGAATGTGTTGGTGCAGAACGATCAAAAATTAGACTGAAAATATTTGCCTACCATTAAACACAGTGGCAAGTAATATGTCTTTGCATATGCTATTAGTATACAAGGTCACCTCTGCATCATGTAATCAGTCTTCACAAATATTTGGAGAAGACTAAGTAGGTTAAATAAACATTTGCCCTTTTACTTACACCATATACTGGCAATTCACCAACACAGCGTGCCAAGAAAGGCTGATAAAATTCTATGATGTTTGTACAGGTTTTGATCATTGAATTCCAATAAATACATAGAATTATCAGTTTGATTTTAATGACGACAGGACGTCCAAAAGTGATTTACAGCCAATGAAGTACTTTTGAAGTATAGTCACTGTTGTAATGTAGGAAACGTGGCAGTCAATTTGCGCACAGCAAGCTCCCACAAACAGCAATGTGATAATGACCAGATAATCCATTTTTGTGATATTGATTGAGGGATAAATATTGCAAAGGACACCAGGGATGACTCCCCAGTTCTTCTTCAAAATAGTGCCATGGGATGTTTTACATCCAGCTGAGAGGGCAGACAGGACCTCAATTTAATATCTCATCTGAAAGACTGCACCTCCAACACTCCCTCAGTACTGATGTACTTAGTACTTAAGTACTGCACTGGAATATCAGATTTGATTTTTGTGCTCAAGTCCTGGAGTGGAACTTGAACCCACAACCTTCTAACACAGAGGCAAGAGTGCTCAATATAAGCAGTCAGAAGTGGGGCACATTTCATATTGCATTAATTTTTTCCCAAAAATATACTTTATTCATAAAAATCTGTAAAAAAAACATTACAAACAGTTCAAAACAGCACCAAGTTGACATTTCAGAAAGTGCAAAGTAAATCAGTTTTCTTCAATACAGGAGTGAGTTGCCTCACAACCCTTCCATTCCATTTTATACGTCATGTACATTTTACAGCAAACCCATATCTGGTGTATACAGCCTGAGGGGTTTCCCATGAGTCCAGCCCCTCAGTTCACTATGGTGGGAGGACCTTACACAGTGATCTTTCCCCATTGAGCCTTTGTGACGGCTGTCCCAAGCTTTAGTGCATCCCTCAGCACGTAGTCCATGACCTTGGAATGTGCCAGTCTGCAACACTCTGTCGTGGACAACTCTTTGCGCTGGAAGACCAGCAAGTTTCGGGCAGACCAAAGAGTGTCTTTCACCGTTTTGATAGTCCTCCAGCAGCAGTTGATGTTTATCTCGGTGTGCGTCCCTGGGAACAGCCCGTAGAGCACAGACTCCTGTGTTACAGAGTCGCTTGGGATGAACCTCGACAAAAACCACGGCATCTTTTTCCACACCTGCTTTGCAAAGTCACATTCCAGAAGGAGGTGGGCAACAGTCTCTTCCCCACCACAGCCACCTCGAGGGCAGCGTGCGGAGGTGGTGAGATTCCGGGCGTGTAGGAAGGATCTGGCAGAGAGGGCCCTTCCCACCACCAGCATATTTCTTTATATAAAATTCATAGCACCAAAATATGCCATTCAGCCCAATGGGTTTATGTCAGTGTTTATGCTCCATACAAGCCTCCTCCTACCCTAATTCAGCAGATCCTTGTAATCCATTCTCTCTCACTTATCTAGCTTCCCCTTAAATGCATCTATGTTATTCGTCTCAACATAATTAAATCAAAAATAATCTATGTTTTGAGCAAGTAATGAAGAATGGCTCTTTGAAAAAAACGTTAATTAGAGTACATTATAATTCACCAAATGCTACTGCTGAAATCAAGTTGAAGTGGACATTAAAGATCCCATGGCTCTATATGAGGAAAATGAAAATTTCTCACAGTGACCTAACTAGCATTCTTTCCTCAACGAATACCATCAAAAAATAAAGAGGTTAACTGATCATACATCTAATTGTTGTGTGGGGCTGGGTGTTGCTGATGCAGAATGTTGCTGTGCTTGCCTATATAACAAAAACCACTGTACTTCAAAACCAATTCGCTATGTGGAGTCGTTTGGAGTGTTTTGATGGCGTGGCAAGGTGTTATATCAATGCAAGTATTTCTCATCTTTCTCTTATTCCTAATATCATTTCAAAACCGATCTATGAATTTCTAAGGCTGCAAACTCAGCTGGACATTGAAATATTAAAATGTCTGATAAACATTCATCAGTAGGGGATTTCAACTTCCCCAATATTAACAGGGATCGTCTTAGTGCAAAAACCTTAAAGGCGGAATTCTTAAAATGCATACAGAGCTTTTTGAGCCAGTATGTAGAAAGTCCTACAACAGAAGGAACGGTACTGGACCTAATTCTAGGGAATGAAGCCGGTCAAGTGGTAGAAGTGTCACTGGGGGAGCATTTCGGGGATAGTGACCACAACTCTGTAAGATTTAAGGTAGTTATGGAAAAAGACAAAGATGGACCATAAATAAAGGTACTGAATTGGGGGAAGGCCGATTTCAATATGATAAAACAGAATCTGGCCAAAGTGGACTGCGAGCAGCTACTTGTAGGAAAATCTACAGCACATCAGTGGGAGCCATTCAAAGAGGAAATTGTGAGAGTTCAGAGCCAACATGTACCCGTTAAGGTGAAGGGTAGGACCAAGAAGACCAGGGAACCCTGGATGTCAAGGGATATAGATGATTGGATAAGGAAAAAAAGGAGGCTTACAGCAGATCCCAAGCGCTGAAAACAGCAGAGGACCTAAAGGAGTATTGAAAATGTAGGGGGGTACTTAAAAAAGTAATTAGGAGAGCGAAGAGGGGACATGAAAAAACACTGGCAGGCAAGATAAAGGAAAATCCCAAGGCATTTTATAAGTATACTAAGGGTAAGAGGATAACCAGGGAAAGAGTAGGGCTCATTAGGGACCAACGTGACAATCTTTGTGTGGAGCTGGAGGACATAGGTGAGGTTTTAAATGATTACTTTTCATCGGTGTTCACTATGGAGAAGGACAATTCATTGAAAGGGAGGAAATATTAACTATTTTAGCAGGCTTAAAAGTGGATAAATCTTCAGGCCCAGATGAGATGTATCCCAGGCTGTTATGTGAGGCAAGGGAGGAGATAGCAGGGGCTTTGACACAATTTTCAAATCCTCTCTGGCCACAGGAGAGGTACCAGAGGACTGGAAGACAGTGAATGTGGTACCATTATTCAAGAAGGGTAGTAGGGATAAACCAGGTAATTACAGGCCAGTGAGTCTAAACATCGGTGGTTGGGAAAATATAGGAAAAAGTTCTGAGGGACAGGATTAATCTCCACTTGGAGAGGCAGGGATTAGTCAGGGATAGTCAGCATGGCTTTGTCAGGGGGAGATTGTGTCTAACTAACTTGACTGAATTTTTCGAGGAGGTAACTAGATGTGTCGATGAGGGTAAAGCAGTAGATGTAGTATACATGGATTTCAGTAAGGCTTTTGATAACCTCCCACATGGGAGATTGGTTAAGAAGGTAAGAGCTCATGGGATCCAGGGCAATTTGGCAAATTGGATCCAAAATTGGCTTAGTGGCAGGAGGCAGAGGGTGATGGTCGAGGGCTGTTTTTGCGATTGGAAGCCTGTGGTGTACCACAGGGATCTGTGCTGGGACCCTTGCTGTTTGTAGTGTACTTGATTTAGACGTGAATATAGGAGGTATGATCAGTAAGTTTGCAGTTGACATGAAAATTGGTGGTGTTGTAAATAGTGAGGAGGAAATCCTTAGATTACAGGGAGATATAGATGGGCTGGTAAGATGGGCAGAGCAGTGGCAAATGGAATTTAATCCTGAAAAGTGTGAGGTAATGCATTTTGGGAGGACTAACAAGGCAAGGGAATATACAATGGATGGTAGGACCCTAGGAAGTACAGAAAGTCAGAAGGACCTTGGTGTACTTGTCCATAGATCACTGAAGGCAGCAGTGGATTTGAAAGGATTTGAAGGATTTGAGAGGATTTGAAAATTGTGTCAAAGCCCCTGCTATCTCCTCCCTTGCCTCACATAACAGCCTGGGATACATCTCACCTGGGCCTGAAGGTGGTTAAGAAGGCATATGGGATACTTGCCTTTAATAGCCGAGGCATAGAATATAAGAGCAGGGAGGTTATGATGGAGCTGTATAAAATGCTAGTTAGGCCACAGCTGGAGTACTGTGTACAGTTCTGGTCACCACACTATAGGAAAGATGTGATTGCACTGGAGAGGGTGCAGAGGAGATTCACCAGGATGTTGCCTGGGCTGGAGCATTTAAGCTATGAAGAAAGACTGAAAAGGCTAGGGTTGTTTGCCTTAGAGCAGAGAAGGCTGAGGGGGGACATGATTGAGGTGTACAAGATTATGAGGGGCATTGAGAGGTTAGATAGGAAGTAACCTTTTCCCTTAGTGGAGGGGTCAAGAACCAGGGGGGCATAGATTTAGGGTAAGGGGCATTTAGGGGGGATTTAAGGAAGCACTTTATCACCCTGAGGGTGGTTGGAATCTGGAACGCACTGCCTGAAGAGGTGGTGGAGGCAGGAATCCTCACAAAATTTAAGAAGTATTTAGATGAGCACTTGAAATGCCATAGCATACAAGGCTACGGGCCCAGTGCAGGAATATGGGATTAGAATAGTTGGGTGCTGTATGGCCGGCACAGATACAATGGGCCGAAGGGCCTGTTTCTGTGCTGTATAACTCTATGACTCTATGACTCTATTTGTGTTTGTTATTAATACAGTCACAACTGGCATGTCAAGTATTGAACTGTAGGCCTGTGATTGTTAGAAAGATACTGCACCTTGCAGAATCAGCAGTGGAGTATTGGACTCTCAACCTATCTTATAAATATACTAACACACAACCTTATCGCACCAGCAGTACAGTATTAGGGCAATAAATTAGAAAAATTTAAATTTATACAATGCTTTTCATAACCACAGGAAATCCAAAAGTGTCTTATAACCAACAAAGTTCAGGAGTGGGACTTTGAACCCACAAACTCCTACTCATAGATGAGAGTACTAGAACTGAGCAACACACTAGTCTTACTCTTAGACACTAGCACAAGGCAAGCAATAATGAATTGGTAGCCCATATTGCATGCAATTGAAGTCAATAGGCAAGAGAATCGGGTAGAGTGCAAAGCTAACTGTCGCTTTGCGATCCTATGAACATGAATGGGCTATTTATCTCCTTATGCCTATTCCACCATTCAATTAGATCATGGCTGATCTGCACTTCAACCCCAATTACCCGTCTTAACTCCATATCCCATGGTACCCTTACCCAAACAAAAATCTATCGATCTCAGTCTTGAACATTTCAATTGAGCCAACGTCCACAGCCCGTTGAGGGAGAAATTTCCAGATTTCTACAACACTTTGTATGAAAAAGTGACCGTTTTGTAGTACTGCCCAAAATGAATTTACATCCCTTTAACTCTCAGTCAGCAGGGCCTGTGCTTTTTATAAATATAGTAACTCATCACCTTGCAGCAGCAGCAGTAGAATATTGGACTCTCAATCAGTGGGCCTGTGTTAAATACACTAATTCAGCAGCTCTCTAGTCAGAGAGCTTCCATTTGATTCTCAAGCTTAATCGATGCTCAAATTCAGTTTAAAAAAATAACACCTGGATTTTTGATGCCAGAAAACAAGTGACCAAATTTTTAATCTAAAGCATTCTTTTAGAATTGAATAATTAATAATTCTTACAAAAATGAAATTAAATTCTTTTTACTTTGCAAGGAAATTTATAGACCACTGCTTATCTCCTTTGGGTCACAAATCTAACATCAAAGCTTTACACGTAATATGGGTTTCATTAGGGCAAGGCCTGTTATTTGAAAGAATTACTGAAATAATGGGTGCGGGTGTATCTAGCGAGGAATAACAAATGAGAGTCCATTCCAGATAAGGGATGCCGTTTGCTGGCAGCAGTGTGATAGCAGACCCCCATAGTGTATGTAAATTGATAGAGTCAAATGAGACAATGTGCTGAAGAATCAGACCCCAGGCACAGTGCTGAGCTAGCAGGGATCTTTCATTGTACTAACAGCGTTGGGGAGACCATATCACAGCAGAGGTTTCTTTTGAATTTCTTTTTGTACCTGAAGTTTTTTTTCATCCCTTTTCATTGCAAAAACCTACAAGACGTACCTATAGTGTGGCATTAACACTGCACTGACAGGCTATTCAGATGGTCCTCAGTGATGTGTTGTGGAGATTTAAAGCAGAATTGCAAGAAGTGCAATTTAATCCCAAAGTCATTACCTAAATACTGAGATAGGGTCAGGGATTACCACCAATGTAAATGAGATATGAGACAGCCAATGGATTAGAGAACCTTTTCTTTGGGATGACTTCAGCAAATAGGTTAAGATAAGGGAATCTGTGTAATTACATGAAGCTTCGCTGGTCAATTCTGACTTTTAAGTGCGCGAATGGAAGAGAGAAGCAAAGCTGGCTCTTGCGGTATTCTCTGCAATATTAAGTAATTTCTTTTTTTTAATTCTGCAGAGTGAATAGAGAGGCATCAAGCAAAGGGAAATGATGATGGGAGCCGATGTGATATTTTGTGACTGGTTTCATTCTATCATTCTTTGGGTAATATCGTTTTAAAATTAAATTTTATGGTCCATTACATATCAGCTAAAACATTTTCTAATGCAATCTTAAACAGAAGTGGCTGCTTTGGACCGGCTTTGTCTCTTAGTTGAGATGTTATTTAATTGTAATTCTAAGATAATGAACCCAAGGGATATTCCTTTTCTTTAAAATATTATGTCAAAAATCATTTGTAATTGGCAAGAAAAAGAGAGTTTAAAATGAGAAATCTAATAATCGCACAGAGTTAATACATCAATTACTTATTGGAGTGACAATGTTGAGGAAATCAATTAAAATATACCATCATTATGTTATTAGAGCTCTGCATTTCAAACCGACCAGACAAATCAAATGTACCTTGATACCTCATTAACATAAACGAGCTATGTTACAAAGTCGGTGGTGTTTTTAAAGGAAGTGCAATGTACTGATGCAAGGCATTTTTAATGCTCAGACAGTGTGAGATTCTATAATCTAAAACATGAAGCTAAACAGTTAAAACAAAACAGTGCAGACAGTCTGTCACATAACAGTGAATTAATAAAATCAAAAATCATACAGCACAGAAGGAAGCCACTTGACCGGTTATGCCAGCTCTTTGAAAGAGCTACCAATTAGTCCCACTCCCCTGCTCTATCCCTATATGCCTCCAATTTTTCCCTTTTTAAGTAAATATCCAATTCCCTTTTGAATCTGCTTCCAACAACACCACCCCACCCCCCCCACTCCTTTTTAGGCAATGCATTCCAGATAATGACAACTCGTTGAGTAAAATAGTCATTCCTCCGTTGGATTTTTGCCAATTATCTTAAATCTGAATCCTCTGGTTACCCACTCTCCTGCCAGTGGAGCTAATTGAAAAGCAAACTTTAAAAACCCAGAGTTCCTCTTCGAACTAAAATGGGACTGTGTCTTTTCCTCTGTGATTAATAACCTGTTAACTAAATCCCAGGAACAAGCAGCTTTGAGACAAATGGTTGTGAGACTGTGATTTCATTAATGAGTCATTCATTAAAAAGATGCAATGTCTACCCTTTATTAAAAGAGGAATTTCATTCCCTTGATGGCTTAAACTGGAACCAATTTGTTCAAAAATGCATTTTGCTGGTTTAGAATGTCATGGTTTCAAACCCCACTCCAAAAACTTGAGCACAAAATCTAGGCTGACATGCTAATGCAGCAGTGATGGAGTGCTGCACTGTCAGAGGTGCCATCTTTCTGATGCAATGTTAGAATAACCCAGATTGCAAAGTAATAAGGTAAAAATGTTTAGAATTATGGCAAGATGGGACTGGGTGAGTAGAAGCTGTCTGTTTCTAGTTGTAGAGGGGTCTATTATGAGGGGCTGTTGAAACACAATGAATTATAAGAGACGTGCAGTGACAGCAACATAAATAACAATCCTTTAAAATCGAAAAAAACATCTGACTTAACAGAAAATGTCTGAAATGATGCCCACTTGTACCAATTCACCGACCAGTGGAAGTATTGGGCTGAATTTTGTTCTGATGATGGGAGTCACAGCAGTGGCCGGAAGATGGGGGGAGCCCTGACCCAACCCCTATTGCAATTCCACGGCGGGCAGACAATTAACAGCCTGCCTTCGGGGATGCCATCCTTTAAGAGACAAACTCCCACCCCCAACAGCTGCTGACCAATTGGCAGCCTTGCAGTACCAAAGAGTCCAGAGACCCTGGGAGAGTTAAGTAGGGATGGGGTCACTGGGGCCATTTAGGTAGCCCCCAGTGACAGGGTGCAGGAGGGTGGGGGAGGGGGTCTTTCTGGGGGGGGGGGGTAGCGATTACCACTGGGGGGGGCCCTCCAGGGGCCCTGAAAAGATCCCAAAGGAGAGACCACCCTTGACCCTGCTAAGAAGCTGCCAGGTTTCACCTGGTGGCCCTCTTCGTGGCGGCAGGCCCCTTCACCTTTTATTAACTGGAAGCAGAGGTGGGAAGAGGCCGTAAGGGCCTCAATTGGCCTGATGCGGGAAGGTGTCCTTGGCCTTCCTCACCCTGGACTAAGTTGGAAGGCACTGGGAAGGCGACAGGCACTCTGCCCCCCGCTTTACCAATGCAATTTTATGGGTCCCCCCACCTCCTTTCCCATCCCAAGCAGCCCATAAAATTCAGCTCATTCTATTCACTATTTCATCCTCAGGCAGATGTCACCTGAACCTTCCCTTCTCTAATGAATACCCTTTTTCAATTATCTCATCATAAAACATCTTCCAGGGAATAATTGTTGCACGTTTTTCATTGTCCATACGTCCTTTCTATAATGCGTCCCAAATCTATACTCCAATTGTTGTCTAACCTACAAATTTCTCATTACCTCTGCTGCTGAACAAACATGGTAAGAATTTTGTGCTCAGTTCCATTTTAATTCATCTGACTTGCAAATACTCTTAGATTCAATTTGGATCAAGTTTTGATCTGGAAATGCAGAATTTGGATTGGTCAAGGTTTTCTAGTGAGGTTTTGTACTATGAAAGTTAAAGCAATAAAAGTTGGAACGTATAGAATGGGGGCATGGCCACATAGGCAAATAATAATAAAGTGAGTAAACACGAGTTTAGGAAGTGAAGGAAATAGATTACACAAATTTCTACATATGGATTGTTGAACTGGCAGTTTTTGCTTTTGTGAATGTCCAGTTGGTAAGGAAGGTGTTGCTTTCACCAAGTGTCAACATAAATATAATGGTCAATTTGCTGTCAAAATAACAGTGGGTCTCATGGTGCTCACTGTTATTTATGCACAAAGCACGCAGTAACTTCAGATGAGGTAAGATATGCAATTTATCTCGAAAATGCAGTAGTTGCTGTCTGACATATACTGCTCACCATTAGTTCCGCAAAAAATGGCATTTTGCTGCCGGATCACCATTGAAATGTATCCACCATGGTGAAGTTTCTGTACTTGCATGATCAAAGAACAAAGAACTGTACAGCACAGGAACAGGCCATTCGGCCCTCCAAGCCTGCACCGATCTTGATGACTGCCTAAACTAAAACCTTCTGCAATTCCGGGGACCGTATCCCTCTATTCCCATCCTATTCATGTATTTGTCAAGATGCCTCTTAAACGTCGCTATCGTACCTGCTTCCACCACCTCCCCCGGCAGCAAGTTCCAGGCACTCACCACCCTCCCTGTAAAGAACTTGCCTCGCACATCCCTTCTAAACTTTGCCCCTCTCACCTTAAACTTATGTCCCCTCGTAACTGACTCTTTCACCCTGGGAAAAAGCTTCTGACTATCCACTCTGTCCATGCCGCTCATAACTTTGTAAACCTCTATCATGTCGCCCCTCCACCTCCGTCGTTCCAGTGAAAACAATCCGAGATTTTCCAACCTCTCCTCATAGCTAATGCCCTCCAGACCAGGCAGCATCCTGGTAAACCTCTTCTGTACCCTCTCTAAAGCCTCCACGTCCTTCTGGTAGTGTGGCAACCAGAATTGCATGCAATATTCTAAGTGTGGCCTAACTAAAGTTCTGTACAGCTGCAGCATGACTTGCCAATTTTTATACTCTATGCCCCGACCGATGAAGGCAAGCATGCCGTATGCCTTCGTGACTACCTTATCCACCTGCGTTGCCACTTTCAGTGACCTGTGGACCTGTACGCCCAGATCTCTCTGCCTGTCAATACTCCTAAGGGTTCTGCCATTTACTGTATACTTCCCACCTGCATTAGACCTTCCAAAATGCATTACCTCACATTTGTCCGGATTAAACTCCAACTGCCATTTCTCCGCCCAAGTCTCCAACCGATCTATATCCTGCTGTATCCTCTGACAATCCTCATCACTATCCGCAACTCCACCAACCTTTGTGTCATCCGCAAACTTACTAATCAGACCAGCTACATTTTCCTCCAAATCATTTATATATACTCCAAAGAGCAAAGGTCCCAGCACTGATCCCTGCAGAACACCACTCGTCACATCCCTCCATTCAGAAAAGCACCCTTCCACTGCTACCCTCTGTCTTCTATGACTGAGCCAGTTCTGTATCCATCTTGCCGGCTCACCTCTGATCCCGTGTGACTTCACCTTTTGTACCAGTCTGCCATGAGGGACCTTGTCAAAGGCTTTACTGAAGTCCATATAGATAACATCCACTGCCCTTCCTTCATCAATCATCTTTGTCACTTCCTCAAAAAACTCAATCAAATTAGTGAGACACAACCTCCCCTTCACAAAACCATGCTGCCTCTCGCTAATAAGGTCGTTTGTTTCCAAATGGGAGTAAATCTTGTCCCGAAGAATCCTCTCTAATAATTTCCCTACCACTGACGTAAGGCTCACCGGCCTATAATTTTCTGGATTATCCTTGCTACCCTTCTTAAACAAAGGAACAACATTGGCTATTCTCCAGTCCTCTGGGACCTCACCTGTAGCCAATGAGGATGCAAAGATTTCTGTCAAGGCCCCAGCAATTTCTTCCCTTGCCCCCCTCAGTATTCTGGGTTAGATCCCATCAGGCCCTGGGGACTTATCTACCTTAATGCTTTGCTAGACACCCAACACCTCCTCCTTTTCGATAATGAGATGACTGAGACTATCTACACTCTCTTCCCTGGGCTCATCATCCACCAAGTCCTTCTCTTTGGTGAATACTGATGCAAAGTACTCATTTAGTACCTCACCCATTTCCTCTGGCTCCACACATAGATTCCCTTCTCTGTCCTTGAGTGGGCCAACCCTTTCCCTAGTTACCCTCTTGCTCTTTATATACGTATGAAAAGCCTTGGGATTTTCCTTAATCCTGTTTGCCAATGACTTTTCATGACCCCTTTTAGCCCTCCTGACTCCTTGCTTAAGTTCCTTCCTACTGTCTTTATATTCCTCAAGGGATTCATCTATTCCTGCCTTCCAGCCCTTATGAATGCTTCCTTTTTCTTTTTGACTAGGCTCACAATATCCCGCGTTATCCAAGGTTCCCGAAACTTGCCAAACTTATCCTTCTTCCTCACCGGAACATGCTGGTCCTGGATTCTAATCAACTGACATTTGAAAGACTCCCACATGTCAGATGTTGATTTATCCTCAAATAGCCTTCCCCCAATTTAGCACCTTCACCCGAGGACTACTCTTATCCTTATCCACAAGTACCTTAAAACTTATGGAATTATGGTCACTGTTCCCGAAATGCTCCCCTACTGAAACTTCGACCACCTGGCCAGGCTCATTCTCCAATACCATGTTCGGTACGGCCCCATCAATAGGAACTAAACTTGCCACAGAAAGTTAGGGCTTGTCCATTTCAGCCTAAGTACCTCTTTAATGATGTGATAATCATTAGTTATTGAATGTCAACCTCTCTGGCACTGGAAATTATCCATTACAAGTGTGGAGTCTCTTTTCCTCTGGTTTTAATTGTTGTTTGAGATTTTAAAAAGGCAAACATTTTAGAACTTTTTCTTACTGTCTCTTATTTTCTCTCTCTTTTAATCCAATCCCTCTTTCCCTATCCTTGGGGGAAAAGTCAGATAAGGACCGAAAGCAGGCAAGAGGATTATGATGCGTAATTAATCCAAGCAAGTTCATTACATTGGAAACTTCATGCTGCCTGTGAATTTAAATGATAGTACTGTACAACCCAGGGCTAAATGTGCTGCTGAATGGCTGCACAACTCAGCAGTGGGCCCAAGTTCATGAAAGGTGAACACCACTTAAAGCTAGCCTGCACTCCTTAAAGCCAACCTGCATCTCCTAAAGGGGAGGTGCATTTTGGTTGCAACGGGTGCTATAAGTGTCTGGGGAAGAGAATATGACCTGCAAGAAGACTGACTAATGGTGCAACAGAGCAGAATGAATGCTCCAAAGTTCTCTGATGCAGTACTGGAGGCCTTGGTTCACAAGGTGGACAGAAGGCCTCTACCCATAGGGTCCAGGAGAACCTCCAGACAGACACTGAGAAGGCAGTAGGAGCAGATAATCCTCCCTGACAATGCTAAGAATCTTACTCTGAGGACCTGGATGCAGTGCAGGAAGAAGTTGAGTGATGTTGCACTAGTGGTTGAGGTCAGTGAATGCATCTTCACATGCCATATCCTTACAAATGACCCACGAGGCTCCCGCACTGCTCCATTTACCACTCTCCCTTTACTCACCAAACAGCATTCACTATCTATGCCTCATACCTTTCACTTCACTCTCACACACTTAGCACTGCTGCAAGCCTCACACTTACATCTCACGGCTTGCACACATCGCCAACTATAAAAGGCACATCACTCAAACACATTGCAACACGCTCACTGACACAATTCCCTCTCTCTTTCAGGACAAGGTGGCATACAATTGCAGACAGCACACCTCACTGGCAGGAGATAGGCACACCTGAATGTCATCACCCCAAGGAGGAGACGGTGCTGGCAATCATTGGTGCAGCCATGAATGAGGCCATGGCCAATGAAACCATAGAAGATGGTGGTACATTCTGACCTAATTCAGTTTCTCACACCACACTTCCCCCTCATCCCACAATCTCCTCTGATTTACAAGCTTTCCCCCCGCCATCAACTCAACTCTATCCTTGTGCTTTTCTCTTTTCAAATACTCAAGAACTGCCGACTGTGCCAACACAATGGAGTAAGAATATGAATTCCAAGAGGAGCAGGAGACTGTTGATGGTGATTTGATATCACTCAACCTCACACTCACAGCCACCAACTCAGATCCTGGCACTACGCGTTCTTGAGAGGGTAGCATCGAGGTAGGATCTGCAGATGGTGGGCAGAATTTAGTTGAGCTGGCAGGAATCCCGGTGCCGGGCTGAAAAGGCGAGGAGAACCCTCCTTGGCCCTTTGGAGCCACCCCCCCTGGCATAATTCAGCAGTGCTCAGGCAATTAACTGTCCAGTGCTGGGGTCCCCATCCTTTTAAGCACAGGGATTCCACCTCCCAGAGCTGCTGGCCAGAGGGCTGGCAGCTCAGTAGGATCAGCAGCGCCACTGAGAGCGGTGGCCATTGTCAGTACTACACCAGGCCTGGGACCAGGAGCAGCATTGGAGTCTCGGACCCAAGGTAAGTGAGGCAAGGTAACTGGGGCCAGTTCAGCTGGCCCTGGTGATGGGAGAGAGGTGGTAGGATTGGTGTTGAGGGTGGGGGTGTGTTAATGGAGGGGTGGCCTTTCCTGCCGGGGGCCACGGGTGGCCCACGGAGGCGGATCCCCCACAAGACTGCAGATAGGTCACCTTGTTTTACTGGGTGACTTCCCCACATGGTGGAAACCCCTCCCCTGTACTAGTTTAAGTTCAGCGGCAGTGGGAAGAAACCCTTAAGTGGCTACTAATTGCCCACTTAAGAGCTTCAATTGGCCTTTGGGTGGGATGGCTGTCTTCGGCCTTTCTTGCCCCTGAATTTATTGCAGTGCAACAGGGAGGAGACGGGCCCTCTGCCCCCTCTATCCATTGCACTTCTATGGGCCCCCCACCACCACCTAACCTGTCTCCTGGGGCCCCATTAAATTCTGCCCCTCCCCCCTAAGTCACTGGGCACAAGTGGCCTGCAGCCAGGACAGGGGTAAAGCATTACACAGGTGCCAATTCTCTGGAGGGCACATTCTGCTGCAGAGGATTCAGATGATGACTTCGCTAGGGTGACGTACAGAAAAAGGCTGATAGGCATGCCAATGAAATGCTTGGCACATTGGCAGACCTGCCAGAAAGCTGCTGCCACTGTCAAGGAGCATAGAACCATAGAAAAATTACAGCACAGAAGGAGGCCAATCAGCCCGTCATGTCCCCACGGGCCAAAAATCTAGCCGCCCAATCTAATCCCACCTTCCAGCACCTGGTCCATAGCCTTGCTGGTTACAGCAGTTCAGATGCAGGTACAAGTACCTTTTAAAAGAATTGAGGGCTTCTGCCACCACCACCGATCTGGGCAGTGAGTTCCAGACACCCACCACCCTCTGAGTGAAAACGTTTTTCCTCATGTCCCCTCTAATCCTTCTACCAATCACCTTAAATCTGTGCCCCCGGTAATTGACCTCTCTGCTAGGGGAAACAGGTCCTTCCTGTCTACTGTATCTAGGCTCCTCATAATTTTGTACACCTCAATTAAGTCACTTGTCAGCCTCCTCTGTTCTAGGGAAAAAACCCCAACCTATCCAATCTTTCCTCATAGCTGCAACTTTCGAGCCCTGACAACATTCTGGAAAATCTCCTCTGTACTCTCTCCAGAGCAATTATGTCCTTTCTGTAATGTGGTGACCAGAACTGTACGCAATACTCCAACTGTGGCCTAACCAGTGTTTTATACAGTTTCAGCATTACATCCCTGCTTTTGAATTCTATACCTCGGCCAATAAAGGAAAGCATTCCATATGCCTTCTTCACCACTCTGTCTACCTGTCCTGCCACCTTCAGGAACCTGTGGACATGCGCTCCAAGGTCTCTCACTTCATCTACCCGTCTCAATATCTTCCCGGTTATTGTGTATTTCCTCACTTTATTTGCCCTTCCCAAATGCATTACCTCACACTACTCTGGTTTGAATTCCATTTGCCACTTTTCCACCCACTCAACCAAACCATTGATATCTTTCTGGAGACTACAGTTATTCTCTTCACTATGAACTGCACGGCCAATTTTTGTGTCATCAGCAAACAAAAACATTCTTCGACTACTACTGTTTGTTTCCTGGCCCTGAGCCAATTTTGGATCCAACCTGCCACATTCCTCTGTATCCCATGGACTTTCATTTTTCTGACCAGTCTGCCATGCGGGACCTTGGCAAATGCCTTACTAAAATCCATGTAGACCACATCCACTGCACTTCCCTCATCAATCCTTCTTGTTACTTCCTCAAAACACTCAATTAAGTTAGTAAGACATGACCTTCCCTTAACAAATCCATGCCGACTATCCTTGATTTATCCATGCCTTTCTAAGTGGCAGTTTATCCTGTCCTTCAGAATGGATTTTAACAATTTACCCACCACCGAGGTCAGACTGACCGGCCTATAATTATTTGGCCTATCCCTCGCACACTTTTTAAACAATAGTACAACATTCGCAGACCTCCAATCTGGTACCTCTCCTGTATCTAGTGAGGATCTGAAGATGATCCTCAGTGCATCCGTTATTTTCTCCCTGGCTTCCTTTAACAACCTGGGATGCAATCCATTCGGCCCTGGCGATTTATCCACTTTCAAGAATGTCAGACCCTCTAGTCCTTCCTCTCTCATTATGCTTATCGTATCGAATATTTCACACTCCTCCTCTTTAGCTACAATGTCTACATCAACCCTCTCCTTTGTGAAGACAGAGAAAAAAAACTCAATAAGAACCCTGCCCACATCTTCTGCATCCACGCATAAGTTCCCTTGTACATCTCTGATAGGCCTTACCCTTTCCTTAGTTATCCTTTTGCTCTTAATGTCCTGATAAAACATCTTTGGATTTTCCTTGATTTTACCTACCAATAATTTTTCATGTCCTCTCTTTGCTTTTCTAATTTCCTTTTTTACTTCACCCCTGCACTTTCTATACTCATCTCGGCTTTCTAAAGTATTAAGATTTTTATGATCATCATAAGCTTTCTTTTTCTGCTTTAACTTATCCTGTAAGCTTTTAGGTAACCAGGGTCACTAGATTTGGCAGTACCGCCCTTTATCTTTGTGGGGACATGCCTACACTGTGCCTCTAGAATCTTGCTTTTGAACGCTTCCCACTGGTTTGCCACTGATTTTCCTTCAAGTAGCTGTATCCAGTCCACTTTCATCAGGTCACCTCTCAGTTCCTTAAAATTTGCCTTCCCCCAATTTAGAACTTTTACTCCTGTTTTATCTTTGTCTCTTTCCATGATTATGCTAAAACTTACTGTATTATGGTCACTATCTCCAAAATGGTCACCTACTGTTACTTCCTCTGCTTGCCCAGCTTCATTACTGAAGACTAAATCTAGAATTGCACCCTCCTCTCATTGGGGTTGTTATGTGCTGGCGAAAAAAGTTCTCTTGAACACAGTTCAAGAATTTTGTCCCCTCAGTGTCCTTCACACTGTTTGTATCCCAGTTGATATTGGGGTAGTTGAAATCCCCAACTATTATTGTCTTATAGTTTTTGCACTCGTAAATTGGCCTACATATTTGAGCATGGAGGAGTCCAGCACCAACTTGGTACAGGGCTTTGCATAGAGCTTGGACTCCATCCTTTTCAGTGTGAAAGTGGGGGCCAATTCTATGAGAACACTTAGCAGACCCTATCATAATGCAGCATCTGATGTCTGATGTCTCAGTTTTCATTGCAGCACAGGCAGAAGCCACCCAACGTCTGCATGAAGACATGATATGTTGAATGAGGATTTTTAATTCATCAATTGGAAACCTACATTAAACTTACAAAAAGGAAAGCTGGAATATAACAGTCAACTTTTACAAAGGCTTTGCCACAGCTATGAATGGCCGCCACCATTTACATTATAACACCTTTCACATTCCAAGGCCTCAAAGTGGAGACACACGTCTGATTAGCCTTCAGCCAAAACAATGGCCACCCCTATTGATTGAACTACCTGAGATTGCTTTCATTAGCAAGACATTCAAAGCCATCCTGGGACATTAGCATTGAAAGGTTGAACCCCTCCAGGGATAAGCATTGACACCATCAGTCCTGAGAGAGATTGAAATTCCTAAACTTGAATCTGATTAGAAGGCACCAGAGAATACACTGAGACAGTTGTGTGACCATCTGTTCATCTCTTTGCTGAAAGCTGGGAATTTCCCTTGGACAGACAGACAAGCCAGAGATTTAATCTCTGCAAAGCCAGAAGGGGTGTGTCTCTCTCTAGAGAAGACCTTGTGCGGGGCGTGCAAAGCCTGTCTGCTGGCTGCAAGATCCAAGACAAAGACCCTGGGAAGGAAACCCTCTGCTCAACTGTTTCCAAGAACAACTATCAACCCAGAACTTCAGGACCACGAATTCAACTGGAAGACCACTGAAGTTATTAGACACCACAGACTGCATATTGCTTTTTATTGATTCAAACTCTATTCCACCTACTATTCTTCTCCATTCTGTAATCTATTGGTCTGTGTGATTCTCAGGTGAGTGAGTGAGTGAGTGAAAGTGTAGCGTAATTTTATTATTCTATTTAAATCAGGTTTTAGGTTAATTACAATAAACGCACCTCTTGTTTAAACTCAAGAAAACCTGTCCTCTTTGTTGTTTTACGATCACAACAAAGGTAAAAGGTGAAACATTCACTGAAGTGGTAAGCACAGCCACTGTTATAAAAAAAAGCTTGTTGCAGTTAAACAAGAGGAAGGACAAGAGAGGAGCCTCGCAGGCCCTCATCACCTGATCGTAACAACAGGCAGAAGCCGCCCAACATCTGAGTGCTGCAGTGGAAGCTCAGACTAAGGTCATGCAAACCCAGCTTGGTGCCATGTAAGTGCAGACTGCTGTCGCAATGGCTGCGGATCTCAGTGCTCAAAAGGGACTGGCAATGGACCACAGCAGTCCAGCAATCTGTCCTCCAGCAGTTTATTAGGATTGCTGAGGCATCGCCCCAGCTGAGTGGCAGTGGTTCTGTGGAGCCCGAAGCTGCTGTCCTCTTTACAGCATTTGTCCTCCACCACTGTCATTCTGCCAGTCCCCTTTTCACTAAGACAGCTGAGACTGCTGCCGCACATGTTGAGGTCGTGTGGTCTGAGAGCGGGCCATCAAAGCTCAGGGCTGCTTGAGGTAGTCCTGCAAGGCCGTCTGCAGTCTCCACCCAGAAAGTTAGCAACCTTCCACCAGCCATGCTGCAGCTACTGGGATAGCACTGCATAAGAGCACTAGGACTGGCAAAAGCAGAGGCAAAGACAACGGCAAGACAGGCACTGAGAGAATACACAAGAGTGATTAATTGGCTTTTGTTTGGCATATTGGATGGCTTGTTTGATAAAGTTGATTTGAAATGGTTGCTTTGTGGTAGCTTTTATGTCAGCATTGTGACCAAGAGGACGCTGTGATGGTTAGCGACAGAGGGAATATGAGATGTGGGACTGTTGTAGAATGGAGATTTTGGGTGGTGTTCATAGTCAGATGGGGCAATCATGGACAGCCCTCCTGCTCCTCTTCTTCCTCCTTCACCTCCCTCTCCTCTTGCTCAGCTGTTTGCCATATATCTGATGGCCAGGGCGGTGCCCTCATGATGGTGAAATTATGCAGGATAAAGCAGACCATGGTGAATTGTGAAACATGCTTGGTGAGTACTGCAGGTCACCTCCAGAGCAGTCCAGGCAGTGGAACATTTACCTGAGCACCCCAATGGTCTGCTAATTGATGTTTCTTTTGTCAAAATGGCTCTCGTTGTATGCATGCTGGTCATTTGTGGTTGGGCTGTGCACCGGAATCATGAGCCAGATGGAGAGCGGATAGTCTTTGTCACCCAGCAGCCACCCTTTGGTTTGACATGGTGGCTCAAATACTGATTGTATATTAGACTGGCACAGAATAAAAGCATCATGGTTGCTGCCAGGATATCATACATTCACCTGCATGATGTGCTGAGCAAGGTCGCATACGAACTTCACATTCTGAGAGTAGAACCTTTAGCAGTTGTAGTTCATCTCAGTATTTAGATGTTGCTAGGTGTGTGCAGTAGATGGCACCCTGCACCATAGGGAAGCCTGCTATCCTGTCAAAGCCACGTGCATGCTCCATCTGCTTCTCTCTGGTCAATAAGAACACAATGTACTCCCTGTCCCGGCATAAAGAGCATCTGTCATCTCCCTGAGGATTCTAGTTGGATAAGCTTCCTACTGAAAGCCCTTCTCCTCCTCTTCTTCCTCCTCCCTCTGGAAGCAGCTTGTCCTCTTCTGTGCTGCCTCTGCTCCATCTCCCTTTCATGCTGCAGGCCAAGGGAGATGGCAGCTACAGCAACAATGACTGGGAACAAGTGAGCTGACTAGAATCCTTGAAGTGAGAACCAAGACCTTCACCAAGTGCAGCACCACTTCCTGTTGATTTCACCAACTTTAAATAACAGTAGAAAACTTACAGCACTTCTACAAACTCAGAGAGAGGCCGTAGTTAGCAACTAACTTGTAATGATCCCTACTGACCAAGCTGGCCGAGTCCTAAAGGACATAGCTGCTATACTGGGTCTGTGGCAGGTGGCGAGGGAACCAACAAGTGGGAAAAACCTACTTGACTTTGTTCTCACCAATCTACCTGCTGCAGATGCATCTGTCCATGGCAGTATTGGTAGGAGTGATCATCACACAGTCCTTATGGAGATTAAGTCCCATCTTCACATTGAGGATACACTCCATCAAGTTGTATGGCACTACCACCATGCTAAATGGGATAGATTTTGAACAGATCTAGCAATGAAAAACTGGGCATCCATGAGGCACTGTGGGCCATCAGCAACAGCAGAATTGTATTCAACCACAATCTGCAACCTCACGGCCCGGCATATCCCCCACTCTACCATTACCATGAAGCAGGGGACCAACCCTGGTTCAATGAAGAGTGCAGGAGGGCATGCCAGGAGCAGCACCAGGCATACCTCAAAATGAGGTGTCAGCCTGGTGAAGCTACAACACAGGACTACTTGCATGCCAAACAGTGGAAGCTGTTTATGATAGACAGGGCTAAGCGATCCCACAATCATGGATCAGATTTAAGCTCTGCAGTCCTGCCACATCCAGATGTGAATGGTGCTGGACAATTAAACAACTGACAGGAGGAGGAGGCTCCACAGATATCCCCATCTTCAACGCAGGAAAATCAGTGGCAAACCAGTGGGAGGCATTCAAAAGAGAGATTCTGCGGGCACAGTTTCTATATGATTCATATGATTTTATAATTGAAAAGCAGTAGAAACATTCAGCTGTAGAACGGTAGATTATAATGGGCTGTGTTAAGAAGATTGGGCTCCTCGGCACTGTCAGAGGAGCATGGATCAAAAGTAGATTATGTTTTGAAAATACTATCCACAGAATACAGAGGTGTTACATTGCATTTGAAAGGAGGATAAAGAGGAAAAGAAAACCCATGTTGGCAAAAATGTAAGTAATGTGGAGCAAAGGCATAAACAATATTGGGTGTGAAATTGGGCTCGTTAGTGCTCATCTTTTGGGCACCATGTGTCCTTAGACATCCAAAATGGCATCCATAGCACAGTGCGTGTGAATTGTTGAGACGAGTTGTGCTGGATGGTAAATTGGTAAGGGCGTTAGTGCTTGTGCAGTGAACGGCTGCTCAAAATAGGCAGAGCAGGTAGGTCATGACATCAATCAGCATGCAACACTGATTTGACACCAGTCATTCCATTTTGGAAATCTATGCTCCTGCTAACTCCATCTCTTAACCTTGCACAGCTGAATATGTATTCAGCAGCAGCTGGGATCCCCAGACCAGCGATATTTAAAGGGATCATCAACTCCTTACAAGTTAGCTGCTGGTTGATTTCTTCTGGCTGTTGATCTGATTCTACAAATGTTTGGCACTTTCCATAGTTGTTTAAAGTTGCTACAGAGAGTGGTGTGGTAGATGCTGAAGGAGTTTTTGCTGACTTCAAGGTTTCTGCACAAATCAGTTACTCCCAGACAGTGTGTCCCAGAATTCAGTGCAGTTGTATGCAATCCCTTGGAATACAGCGTGACCTGGAGAATGAACAGAAATCACATGGAGCAGGACAGGCTGTTAGAGGTGGGAGGAGGAGGAGCAGATAAGGGCTCTCAGCAGGAGACCATATCAACCTAGGGTGTTCAGGGAACAATTCTCCTAACTGAACCTCAGTGAGACGTTTGCACTTAAGTATGGCTTTTCTTGCTGAAATCTGCCACCTGTTGTAGCCACAACTGCATCCTCAGAACAGGGTAAAGGCCACATTGCCAGTAGCTGTGAAGATGACCGTGGCGATGAACATCCCTGCATCTCGTTCCTTCCAATCGGGAGCTGGATACATAACCAACACAGCACAGTTTGTCATCCACTGTTGTGTGTGGACGGTCACTGAGAGTGTCCAATAAATGAGAACTAATTACATTTCATTCTCTCTTGCCAGACAGCAGCAGGTGGAATGAACATGTGGCTTTGCTAAGATTTCAGGCTTCCCCAAGGTACATGGTGCCACTGATTGGATGCATATCGCTTTGTGGAAGCAGCAGGTCAACTCTGACCTATACTAGAACCAAAAAGGGTTCAGTCCCTGAACTTCTAGCTGGTGTGTGACCCTAGGCAATGAATCATGCAGGTCAATGCCTGGTAGCTGGCAGCAGTCATGATGCCTTCAGTCTGTGGCAGTCCACTCTACCAGCTGCGTTTGAGCCACCAAGGCAAAACAAAGGGTGCCTACTGGATGACAAGGGCTATTTGCTGACCATATGGCTGATGACTCTGGTGCGCAACCCATGCCCATGTGCACAGCGTACATACCAATGAAAGCCATGCTGCCTCACGAAATGTGACTCCTGGTATTGACCTCCACGGCTATCTGCTGTCACTACCTTCTGAGCATGTGTCTTTAGGGTCTCCTGGCCCTCTGTGACTGCTAAACATCTCTCCTTCTTTCCACGTCCTCGGCCAAGGCCTCCACTGCGGCATTCGAAACCTTAGAGCCTGTTTTCTCCCACGTTGTGTCATTCTTCAATGTTTCATAGGTCAGATTCACTTCCTGCACGACAGTCAGCACCAGCCAGAATAAACTTCCCTTTAAAAGGTATAGGCTAGCTTTAAGCACTGAAAGCTAGATTTCACTGGTGCTAACCACTCACAATATTGGTCTCTGCTTAGGCATCCACCCAATCAACAGTGCTGTTAGCACTGGTCGGACGCTGAAATCATTGAAATGAGCAGGCAGCATAAAGTTGGCATTGCAATCTACAGGTACGGCTTAATCACACTGTGCGATCCCTGTACCTGTTTTAGGGGGCTATCCAATTTAGACCCATTGTTTTTAACAAAGAAAGTTACATTTGCAATTTGAAAATAAGAAGGTAAAGGAGCTTAAGAAACTGGTCAGAAGAAGTGCAGTAGAAAATGAAATGAGGAAAACAATAAATGCTAAGATAAATCTCAAGACATTCTATACATATATTCACAGCAAGCAAGTCGGGAAGGAAAGATTAGAAACTTGAAATACCTCTCAGGTTACATAAAATCGAAAGCTAAGGGAGAACATAGGAAAATTACTCTTTTTTGTGTTCATGGAAGAGATCAGTCAGTCTCCCCAGCATAGAAGTTGAATTTCACAAAGGAAGTACTGAAACTAATAGAAATTTAGAGAAAGTGAGTAGTAAGGAGAAAATGCGGACCCATTAATGACAGCTGCAGGTCAAACTATAATTGATAATAAGGAAATGGAAAACTTGCTAAATTTATATTTTGTATCGGTTTTCACAGAAGTGGAAGGCGATTATATACCAGTGCTACAAGGGAGCCTACGAATAAATCAAGGGGAGGAACCCATTGCATTTAATATAAGTAAGAAATAATAGTGGTGAAAATAATGGGACTTAAGATAAATAAATTCCCAAGACTTGATGATTTCCACTCTAGGACAGTAAAATAAATAGGTGTGAGGATTGCAGATCTGTTAGTCATAATTCTTCAAAATTCTTTAGATTATGTAAGAAAGGAGGTTCAGAGAAGCAAGTAATAACAAAATTGTCAGTTAGAATCATAGGGTGAAATTTTCTCACTTTAGTCCCTGGCAAAATGGCGGGAGTATTTGTAGGTTGGGAACCCATTGAACTCTCCACCAGGCTTTCCAAGGCTCTTTAACTGAGCCACACCATTAGCATCCGACCTCCAGGTTCCCAGACCAATCAGGGAGGGTGGGCAGGCAGGTTGAAACACTGGATCTGTCAAAGGAAGGACTGCAGCAATCACAGAAATGGAGAGGAGGCCTGTGAAGGCTTCTCCCCGGGTCTGTCATCCTTACCTGGATATCCTGCTGTCAGATCTGCATGACGTGAGGAAGAGGACAGCCCCTCCAACTGAGCAGACATACATGGAGGTGGCTGAGGAAGACAGAAGCTGGAGATAGTGCAGCAAGAGGATCCAGACATCAGGAAGGTCGGAAAGATGATTGTCATAACACTTCCAGGTGCCAAGCCCCACACTCTTGCTTTTCCCATTATTGTCTTGCATGGCACTCCTCAGAACAACGCACCTTGCAGCTCCTCTCCTTCCTCTCTCTGCAGGCACCTCACATCCCCATCTGAGCAATTTATCCACTCTCACCTTCATCTTATTGCCTTCCCGCACCCATGCTTCACAGTCACCCTCCATTAATGTTGTTCTTCCTTGCTACCATCACAAGCCATTGCTAGCACTCATAACTCTCTGCTTTCTCTCCTCTCTCGGGGAGAGGCAGAGACACAGGAGGTGGCCCTCCAGTGACAGGCACCATGACATCCACTGACAACGTGTACCCACCTGGCCCACTGGGAAGGAGATCTTGTTCCAGAACGCTTCAGATTGCATCAGTGACCTACCGTGAAAACCTGAGCTTCCCAAGGCACTGGTGCTTGCATGTTGATCTCTGCTTGTAGGCTGTGTTGGCTACCTTGGAGCTAGAACCACCAGAAAAATTACGGCACCGAAGGAGGCCATTCAGCCAGTCGTGTCTGTGCTGGCCGATAAGAAAACTAGCTGCCCAATCTAATCCCACCTTCCAGCACCTGGTCCATAGCCCTGCAGGTTACAGCACTTCAGGGGCATGTCCAGGTACCTTTTAAAAGAATTGAGGGTTTCTGCCTCCACCACCATTCCTGGCAGTGAATTCCAGACACCCACCATCCTCTGGGTGAAAAAGGTTTTCCTCATGTCCCCTCTAATCCTTCTACCAATCACCTTAAATCTGTGCCCCCTGGTAATTGACCTCTCTGCCAGGGGAAACAGGTCCTTCCTGTCTACTGTATCTAGGCCCCTCATAATTTTGTACACCTCAATTGAGTCACCCCTCAGCCTCCTCTGTTCTAAGGAAAAGCACCCTCGCTGGATCTTTATGTCCATCCCCTTTGCTCTGTGGATCGGCATGTGGCTGACGAGATTGTGATTGTGTTGCTCCAGCTGCTCCTGGTATTGTTGCTGTTAGTGTTGCTACTCCTCTTGCTCTTCTTCAGAGGTGCAAGTTAGAGCTGCATAAATTGCTCCCATGCGGTGGTGAAGGTTGGCAGCAGGGAAGTGCACCTGAAGATGAGTGAAATGCAAGACAAGTGAACTAAGCTCCAAGAATTGGCAATCACCTGTCATGCAGTGATAGCACTCTCTGAGAAGGAGTGCTATAAACAGCAGCCTCTCACCTGGCCATGGCTGCAGCTCTTCAGTTTCACTGTTTGTAGGCTTCCTAGCCTGTCACTTCCACTAAAGTATCTCTCCCTGCTGTGCACTTGCTTTGATGACCCTGGCGAGTTCTACAGAGCTTGAGAAATAGGTCCGCTGCCTGTTAAAAGCAGAATTCTTGGTTAAAACAGCAATTAATTGTCTATTAGAATATTTAAATGCCTTACCTGATAGCTGCATGGGGGTTCCTCACTTACCTTCAAAACCGTCCGGTTGAAAGCCGGAAGAGAGCGGGAAGAAGTCAGGCTCCCGGCTCGATGTCACTTTTCTGGGATTTAACTCTCTGCATGCACCCAAACAGCCTCCGCTTCCTGGGAAAATTCCCCCCTTAGAATCACAGAAGGAAGCCATTCAACCTATTGTACTTCTGCTGGCTTTTTTAAAAAGATATTCAACTAGTCCTATTCCCCTACTCTTTCCTGATAGCCCTGCAAATGCAGCACAGAATCGCCAGAAATCTAGATCTAAATGAATCAAGATGATTGAAATTGTGCTTTTTTTATTAATTCATGGGATGTTGGTGTTGCTGGCAAGGCCGACATTTATTGCCCATTTCTAAATGCCCTTGAGAAGGTGGTGATGAGCTGCCTTCTTGAACCACTGCATCAGTGTAGTGTAGGTGCACCCACTGTGCTATTATCTAGGGAGTTCCAGGATTTTGGCCCAGCGACAATGAAGGAACGGATTATAGTTCCAAGTCAGGATAGTGTGTGACTTGGCAGGAAACTTGCAGATGGTGGTGTTCCCTTGCGTCTGCTGCTCTTGTCCTTCTAGGCGGTAGAGGTTGTGGGGTTGGAAGGTGCTGTTGAAGAAGCCTTGGTGAGTTGCTGCAGTGCATGTTGTAGATGGTGCACACTGCTACCACAGTGCATCAGTTGTGGATAAGGTGTCAATCAAGTGGGCTGCTTTGTCCTGGATGGGGTTGAGCTTTGTCGTGTTGCTGGAGCTGCACTCATGGCAAGTGGTGAGTATTCCATCCCATGGGGAGTCAGGAGGTGAGTTAATTGCTGCAGAATTCTCAGCCTCTGACCTGCTCTTTTAGCCACAGTATTTATATTACTGGTTCAGTTAAGTTTCTGGTCAATGGTGACCCCCAGGAAGTTGATGGTTGAGGATTCAGCGATGATAATCCTGTTGAATATCAAGCTGGATTCTCTCTTGTTGGTTATGGTCATTGCTTGGCACTCAGGTGGCATGAATGGTACTTGTCACTTATCAGCCCAAGTCTGAATGTTGTCCAGGTCTTGCTGCATGCAGGCATGGACTGCTTCAGTATCTGAGGAGTTATGAATGGTACTGGACACTGTGCAATCATCAGTGAACATCCCCAGTTCTGTCTTTGTGATGGAGGGAAGGTCATTGATGAAGCAGCTGAAGATGGTTAGGCCTAGGATTCCAAGAAATCTTGTTTATTTCAATTTATTTTGCAATTAAGAGGAGGTCTTGCAGCAGGAAAAATATCAAAACAATCTGTTAGTTGTGGGAAAACCTCAACAGAATTTCAAACCTTTCACGAATGGTTAATATGAGATGATCTCCTTTGCTATTTTAAGATGATTATTTAAGTCAAAAAAACTTTGTGAGTGGGAGTGGGAAAAAAAAATCAATCTAACCCCTTCACTCTCCAAAGTTGCAACGGTTCTGTTTCATTTAGTGAGGGAACATACCAAATGACAATGCATAGCCTGAAAATTTTCATCTTTGCCTTTCTTAACGTGCTCAATAAATGGTGGTCTGAATATGAAATAACTATATTTGTTTCACTCATTCGCTAAGAGGTTGCTTCCAATGGCTACTACCCATAATACAGAGGCAATTTACATCATCCTGTTCTGGGGATCCCATTTGGTCAGAAATGAGACAAAGGTGCTTCTACTCTGTAATTGTAATGATCATAAACTACAAAATCTTATTGGAACCTCTGACTGAAGATTGTGAAATACCTGTCAGTCAATGAACAGAGCCAAAAGCCAGTTCTGGAGTAAGAGAAATGACATCTTTCAGAGGAAATTGTCTATAACTAGGGATCACTTTTCAAGGTGCTGCATCAGTCATTTATATTTGTCTCACTAATAATGCCCCCCATGTGTTTTACGTGTTTTTGAAATTCAATAACTTTTTTGTAGATCCTGTTCCATCAAATGGTCAAAGGCTCAGGAAGCCTTTTGAGCTTGCTAGATAATGTTTTGTTGTTTCATGGTTGGTTGTTGTGATGAATGGGCCAACGGTACATAAGCCAGTCTATATAACCTAACATGTCAGTGTCATATTCTTTAATGAAAAATGAGATGTGAGTGTGATTATTAATCACTGTAATTGTTAATGGATCTGGGTTGAACCATTAGCAGTGCACAAACCTTTGGGTGTTCAGACATATTCGCAATGTTCAGTTTTGCTCATTACTTGGTTGGATTGGTCAAAATGTTTGTGTCAAAACATGTTTTTTATACCTTCGTATTGGTTTCAATATTTGAGAAAAAGAACTTCCTGTTTTTAACCTACATTTCTAAATGGCATGCTGCAATTCCCTCATACAGACATTAGCTTCCATCTTTAAGATCCATGAACTTCAGTTTAGAAATGTAATCTCCCTAGGTCCATACAGTAAATAAATTAAATAATCAATTAGTAAGGAACAGAAACCAGTTGCTTGTATCAAGCATGTTTGATCTTGCTTAACACTTTCAATATTTCTTGCCAATTTCCTCCCACCTCTTCTTCTGAGATTGTCTCTCCTGGGGCAAACTCTGCAGATGCTGATCACCCCTGGTATCCAATTCAACTGGCCACTATACATGGGTGAGCTATGACAATGGCTGTATTTTAAGAGCCCACCGCCGATCTCGGCGGCAAGCTCAAAAAATGGTGGCCCGCCTATGCGGGCTGCACACCAAAGAGCCGCTGCGATCTCAAGCGTGGAGACGCATTTAAATAGTTGGAGCGGCCTGCATCGTACCCTCCCCCCACCCCCATCTCATGGAGGAGGCGGCTGTCCGTCCCCAGCAATGGCGTCAGCTGCCTGTATGCAGGCGCTGGCGCCCTTTTTAAAGGGCAGTCAGCCCCTGTTGGCATATTTAAATTTTTAAAGAAATATCTCCCCAAAATTAAATGAATAAGTTTCTTATCCCCCTTTCCCACCCCCACAATAACAATTATAATAACTAATCGCACTTCCCCCCCAAAACACTTACCTTTTAAATGTGACCTTTCCCCCCAACCTGCACAAAGTTTGAGCTTCAACCCTTCCCACCATCCCCTAAACCAATTATGTGTATTTTACCCCATTCCCACCACCGCATTGAAAATATTACCTCCTCGCCCCTCCCCACCAGTGTCACGCTGCCTTTCACCAGACAGGGAATGGAAGGCAAGGGAGTGCTGGCCGCCGCCCTGTAGATCACGGCGGGCTCTCAAGATTGCATATGAGTGCATTGTAATTTATTCATTCACTTGATTAACATATGTTAAGTAGATTCCCGGTGCCCAGTGGCGGGAGGGCCACCACGGAGCCTCGCCGTCACCAGGACTTTCAGGCCGGGCCCTGCCGGCATCGAGGTCCATAGCGGGCCTCATCCGCAGCAATTTTCAGGCACCCCCCCACTCCCCCCGCCCCCACCCCTGCCACGGATCACGATGTCAAGGACCTGTTAAAATTCAGCCCAATCAGTGTGAGTAGGATATTCAAACATGGTGTCATTAGGCTGTCCTCATCCAATGTCCACATGTGTCTTTAGGCAAGAGTTTTGTATAGCTAGGGACAATTGGACCATCTCAACTGCAACGAAGTTAACTCAGCACAGACAAGAGATGGAACCTCAGATATTTCTGATCTGTACAAGTCAGCTGCTTACTGGATGAATACACTAAGCCATCAGAAGGCTATCAGTGGATAGTTTATCGGGGCTATTTTCTGTCAAGGACAACAATTCCAATATCCTTTTTGCTCGCTTTCTCTCTTTCACACTCATAGAGTCATTCACAAAAGAGAAGGAGGCCATTGGCCCATTGAGTTCATGCTGGCTCTCCGTGGAACAATCAAGTTAATCCCACTCCCCCACTTGATTCCCATGGCCCCGCAAGTTTATTTCCTTCAAGTGCCCATTCAATTTCCTTTTCAAATCATTAATTGTCTCTGCTTCCACCACCCTCCCGGGCAGCGAATTCCAGGTCATTAACACTCGCTGCATAAAACAGTTCTTCCTCATATTCCCCCAGCATTTCTTGCCCAAAACCTTCAATCTGTGTCCCCTAGTCCTTATAGCATCAGTTAATGGGAACAGATTTTCCTTGACTAACTTATCTAGGCCTGTCAAAATCTTGTACTCCTCTATCAAATCTCCCTCAATCTCCTTTGCTCCAGGGAGAACCAGCCCAATTTTTCCAACCTAACATTGTAACTAAAAATCCCCATCCCTGAAACCATTCTGGTAAATCTCCTCTTTTTCTATATATATATGTCCTATTCCAAAGCTGGCAGTCTGTGAAGAGAGGACCAGAGATAAAGCAGAATGTTAAAGGAGATGGGAAAGTACCTTACAACTGGTCCCCATGAAGCATTATGAGTTCAATTGGTTTATGTGTCTGATAGGCTAAAGAAAGAAAAACACAACTCCAACTTTTTAAACTTTAAAATTAAAAAAGTCCCCTCAGCAGACAGACCACCATCGTGGAGGGGAAGCCCCTCCACAGGCTGCAGCTGAGGCCAGGCAGGTACGGAGGACCTCAAAGTCTGCTTGGAGTGCTGGACCCTGGGTCTGTGATGAAATATAGGTATAATAGGCTTAATTAGGTAGAATTTAGAATAATTAATACATTATACCTTTTAGAATTAAAGATTGAATAAATGGTCAGTTTTCAAGACTCACTGAAATTCCCTTTAAGGGCAGAGTTAGAAATCCATGAATATCCCTGTTACAATGGAATGTGTACCAGAAACACCTTTTAAGTTAAATGAGACTGGCTATACATGGTCTGTACTGATAACTATGATCCTAATTAGTTGATAATGTTAATGATACAGACAGACTGACTTAAGGAGATGGTACAAGGTACCATCAAAGCACCATCACAGATGATCAATCAGAAAATGGAATGTTACCTACAAAAACAGATGCCACATAAACCCAATTTAACCCAAAAAGGAAAACAGTTACTGCACAAATGTAATTAAAAATCTTAAGTATAAAACACATTTATAAAGTTAGTCTGAGCGTTACTATAAAACACTACAAATATTTTGACCAGATAAAAGCTCACAACTTCATGAGAAGGGAATTCTCAACAGATAATTAATTGGGAATAATTAGCTAATGATATTACCATATATGGATAACAAAAGTGGGAAAAACATGCACAGAAAGGTAACACCTACATTCCAAACGATGAGTTAACAGATTAGAAACAGTATAAACGTGAGAGTTTTGAATTGAAAAATCAGAGGTATTGAAATTCCTCATCAATGCTTCTCAACCTATGGTAAGAATGGTTGACTGCATGACAAGAAAATCCTGCTCTTAACCGAGAGTGTTTAGTCTTGTTAAGCAGGATGCTCACTCGGAGAATTTACGGTAACAGTTTACTTTGAATTTTGATGGATATTCTAAGATATTTTGCGGTAACATTGTCAAGGTTGAACTTTTGGATTCTATTTTAGAAGTAAGATCATGTTTTACATCTCTGAGTAATATTTGATATTGTAGTATACTTATCCACTTAAAAGTGTATTGCATGTTAAATTCTTTACTAAATACATAAAAGTTAATGAATCGTCTCATGTAGCATTCTGTATACAATTCCAAGAACCCCCTCTCTGTGTCTGTTTAAGTAGAGAGATATGTATTGACGAGAGTTTCCCAGACCCTTATAATATCTGGGATATTAATAACTTAGCCATAATTATTAAAAAATAGGCTATCCCAAAGATGGTAAGTTTTCTATCTTTGAGGGAAAACTAGTTCAATTCTTTGGACCCAAATAAGTGTCTGTAAGAGTTTGTCTGGTTTGAACTTAATTAAAGGAGATTCATAGGGATGTACTCCTGATTTGGTTTAGTCCCTATAAGGGGTTAAAGTCATAAATCACTTCACCCCGATGCCTCAGGAGGCTGGCTGGAAATCTGGCCTCTGACAATAGGCCTCAATTGGCTTTCAACTATCATTGCATGGCTAGCCACTGCTTGTGGGTGGGTATCCCTGCAGTCTCCGATTTCAGGAAAATGGCTCTGGGATGGGATGGAGCCAGCAAATCGACATGCTGGCCAGCGAGGCAAAATTCCACACCTGCCCACCTCCGTACTCACCCCCATCAGGGCTTAAAAATACAGCCCAAAGTTTCAGGTCTGTGATCTCTGTTTCTATCTCCACAAATGCTGCCAGATCTGTTGAGTATTTCAGGCATTTTCTGTTTTTATCCTAAACTGATGATGTCGGGTGGTTTTAACTTATGTCCCATCTCCCGCATGTTCAAAACTCATTCCCAGTTAAAATACCCTTCCATTATGCTTTTCACAACCTCAGGATAGCATAGTTGCTGTTGTGCAAATGAAGGAGGCAGCCAATTTTCAGATAGGAAGGTGCCATCAATAGCAATGACCAGGTGATCTCTTTTAGGGGTTTTGGTTGAGGGATGAATGTTAGGCAGTTCCCTGGAAAAAATCCCTTATCCTTCTTAATATGTATATCATGGATGACCAAAATTATTTATAAGTTCTGACTGTTCAGATGAGATGAACATTCAAAGCCCATGCTGTAACTGTCACCAAAACCAACTGTTTCTACCTTCAGAACATTACCTTTGTCCAACATTATCTTAAGCCACTGTTGTCATTCACACCTTTCTCACTTCTAATGCTTTACTTGCTGACCTTCCCAATGCAACCACCACTTGTCCAAATCTCTGTCAACTGCATTGGGTCTTGCACTAAATGCCATCTCCTCTTATCCTTCTCCAACTCAGTAAGTACATTCTCATCTCTCCTTTTCTGCACTGTAATGGATCGTGGGATTACATTAAAAAGCATTAAAAGCTCGATATAAATGCAAATTGTTGCTGATAAAAGCCAACTCTCAATTGAAGCAGCACATTTTTTGAATAATGAGTTTATTAGGAGGCATAATTCAAAAAAAAATCCCAACAGAAAAATTGACTTGTAGTTCAGTAAAACATACACAAATCTATCCCAAGCAGGGAATTAGTAATATTACAATCATATGTTGTGGAGATTAAAAGAGCAGAAAGCTCTTAAATGATCTAATCTGCTATCTAAACTACACAGTGAATTCACTGATCCTGCACTCAAAGACGAGAGTCCTGTTGGAAGTGAGTGTGGAATGGAATTAGGGCTACAATATTGTAGAACCTATTCTTTGATCCAATTGGAGTCAGTGAAAGCACCCTTACATTGCTTGTGGAGCAAGCTTGAGCTGTGTGATTTAACTGTATACTGAATGCATGTATAGTCAGAACTTAAATAATAGCCCTTCTTTAAATAGCTGAGGAATTTCATTAGAATGGGACAGAGTTAATATTCACGTACGTCAATAGCATGAAGCTCAATCTTGTTCTAATGGTTTGCTAACAGAAGTTTTAAGCAATTTCATGAACCAAATGCAAATTATTTTTGTCTATACAGCTTTACTGAAATCACTTCTTACCTTGTGCACCAAGCATTTAATATCCGAGAGGGTGACGACCTCTCTTATCATATAATCTTAGAATGAGACAGCACAGAAGGAGCCATTCAGCCCATCATGCCTGTGCTGGCTCTTTTGTGGAGCTAATCAATTAATCCCACTCCTCTGCTCTTTCCCATAGCCATGTAAATTTCCCCCTTCAAATATTAATCCAATTCTCTTTTGAAATTTACTATTGAGTCTGCTTCCACTACCCTTTCAGGCAGTACAATTCAGAGAGAACCTGCAGTCTGTTTTGCACATGGCTTGATTGTTTTTTTCCCATTGACTTGCATCACACCACCTCACGTACCCCTCCTGGCCCAGTGGTCTTCCTCTCTCCTCAATTGTGTATCAACTTGTTCTTCAAAGATTGTAATGGTGGAGATGAGGATTTTGCTCTTGTCTGCTCAGGGGTTGTTCTTGTCAGTTGCTGTATAATTAGGGAGTTATACATGCATGAATTCTACAGGATCGCAGTCTGAAAACCCAGTTGTATAAGTGCTGCTTTAAGAGAGTTTGGACTGTGGTGGCACCCAGCGTGGGCAGGGAAGAGAAGAAGAGCATTGTGAATGTCATATATTGTCAGCTCCAGTCGGCTTTTCCGGCGCTGATCTGACATCCTAAGAGTGACATAGTTGGCACTTATAGCCAGAGTTGCCTTCTCCCAGTTGATGATTTGGGCTTGTCTGGCCTTCTTGCTCCCTAGAAGTCTTTCAGCTCAGCTCAGCTTCCTCCAGGAGGGCCTGCAGCTGTTCAATCAAGGAGTTGCAGTCCTCCTCCAGGCTGCTTTGTCTTTCTCAGATGGCACTGGGGTAGTTTGCTGAAACAATAAACGTAAGTGCTGTTGAGACACGAGAATCTCGCTGAATAAAGACACTTTCTAAAGGAAATTAAACAGAACAAAATCTGACATTTACCTTCAACTTCCAAGTCTCATTCCTTAGAATGAGAAATTTTGTGCTTTTATAGCGCACCATCTAATTTTCCTCTTGCTCCTATTGGTTATGCTGAATTTCTGCTTTTTGCTGCTAGTTCGTCCATAGATAAATGAGCTCACCATGAAACTTGTGCGTAAATTCACACAATCGGCATAGGGAACAGCATAGATGTCAGCACCATTTCAGTATATATAGGATCGAGGAAACTGAGGACCTCAATGATCTCTGAAATACCCCAAAAAGCAAACTCAGATGTAAAAATGATTTCTATGATGAAGAGGACCCACCACCTTCTCAATAGAATGGCCTTGCTCGTGTCACCCACGTCCCGAGAACAAATGGAAAACAGAACTCTCCCTCAGTTAGCCCATGAAGTATGCACAGAAGAGAAATAATGACAAATAATTGAGAGGAAACAGCTCTGCAGAAACAGTCCATGGTAGCACCACCATCACGCCAATTCCTCCCAATTTAAACGCTCAGGACATTTCAGGCTGTAATTTGAGCCAATGAGCTGACAGCAAGGTGACGAATTTAGAAGCACTTTCCTGGTTACAATGGGGGAAAAAATACACAGTAAAAGCTTTGATTCTGTATCAGCATCGTGCAGTGAGGCCAGCACAATACTAAGGTCACAAGATGCTGGTTGTAATAAGAAGGTAGGGCCACCCACAGTGTTAGTTAAAAAGAAAATCAATTGCATTTAAGGACATTGGTTTTTAAATGCTGATGTAGCAGAGTGACTCGGCCACCTTTTATTTATACCATCACAGAAAAAGCCATTACAGTCGTCAGGAAAAGATTCCATTCGTTTGTGGCTGCAAACAGCTCAGCTGGCTCAAAAAAAATATATAAATCAAATCAAAGCCTTTGTATGGTTACATCAGTGCCTCTACTAAGACTACAAGTGACAAAATGGATCTTTAATTAGGTATGGCACAAAAGAGCATTTGTGCCTTATGTGACACAAGCACAATTTGACCCTATATAAAGAATATAAAACCCTGGCCTTGCAATTGCTACTATAAACACTGTTAATAACCAACAGGATGAAAAGGTGCTTATTAATGGGCAAAATGAAATTAAACTAACAAAAGGCAACCTATTCTCATTTACTACTTCTGCCCTGTGATGATCACTAATTTTATTGACATGTTGGGCATCCTTATTCCCTTTATAGATCAATGAGCTACGTAAACTGGGGCTCTGTTCAACCCTATTTACATGTTCGTGAGTGATCAATGTTCTGGACAGATTATAGATTGTCCTTGAATTTATGTTGATAAAAGGAACCCTTATTTGAAATAAAGTTTTGTATATTGTATTTGAAATATCTAATCATAGGAAGGAAGGAGCATTAGGAACAGGAGTTGGCAATTTCCCCACTTTTGCTCCATACCCCTCAATACCTTTACTTAACAAACAGCTTAGATTTGAAAGCTCCAATTGACCAAGCATCCACAGCCTTTTGGGGAAGAGAGTTCCAAATTTCTACCACCTTGTGTGTGACAAGTGCTTCCTGATTTCACTCCTGAATGGCCTGGCTCTAATTCCCCCACTGGATGAAATAGTTTCCCCTTACCTACCCTTTTAAAACCTTTTCACATTTTAAATCCCTCAATCAGATCACACCTCAACTTCTTATATTCTAGGGAATACAAGCCAGGTTTATGTAACTTAATCCCTTGTTTATGGCATGGCGTAAAGCTGACTTCTATCTGATCTGAAACATGCATAGACAATGCCCACAGTTGATAAAGGAAAGTCCAATATGTGAGGCATATTTGAATTTGCAAAGTAACAATGCCATTGTGTAATTGCAAACTATAGACTAAAATTTGAATATGCATCACACTGCTATGTATACTGAAATTTTAAAATGCATAAATAAATTGTATGTACCATGTGTATTCCTGAAGCTTACTTCTGCCCATAGACATCAACGCTTTGAAATTGCGTTGCCAATTTTAGTGTACAAATACTTCACCTGCTTTTATGAAATCCCTGTGCATGTTCTTGTAATAGAGTTATTAAACCATTTAATATAACTGGATTAGCACCTCCATTATAATAGCAAACAATGTAATTGCCAATCACTTGTGCATCACGTGAGAGACAAGAGTTTTTGGTCCCTGCTTGCGTGATGGCTTCCAATTGTTATGATATTGCTTTAATACTACTTAACATACTATTGAGTATGTAAATAGTTTTGTATACATCATCACAGGAAGTAATACACGCTAACATGTGATACAATGGTTGGAGTAGTGTTAGTCAGCAGGTAACGCGTATATTGCAGGGCTCTTCTAGAACCCTGTTACTTTTTAATAAAGAAACCTTTGTTTAGTTTAACAATCATTATCATTGTGTTTGACACGTTTGTGTTAAGAACCAATAACCTAATATGCTGGCAGCAGTGGAGAACAAACACAATATGGTAGAGAAATAACATAGCACAGTGCGGCAGCAATGTTTGACACAGTGACAGCGATCACAAGCGCAACATGATGGACAACGGCTTCTCTCGTACAAAGCCATAAAAGCTTGGACAACACTGACAATAGCTGGAAGAAGCAGCAGCATCGTGATTCATGTCCAGATTTGAAAATCACCCTCAAGAACAGGTGTTCCAAGAGAGTGAGTAACTAAAAGGGGGAATTTTATCAAATGGTAGTCAGACAGAAAGGCAGTATTCTGGTGGGATTGGGTTCAAAAGAAGAAGAAAGGGTCAATCCGAATTGGGGCTGCGAGACTGTGCCACCATTAAGTGTCTTGAGTTTTCCCGCTGAAAAGAGCTTTGTGGGTGGAGTCTCCTCATGCAGATGCTGAAAGCCTGTGCTGCAGCCACAGAGCTCAGGCCGTGGCAGAGGTCCAGTGCTGCAGGTGCAGTAGATCTGCATTGTTTTTTCCTTGAAGGAAAGCTATTAGAGGGAAAATAATTTAAGGGGAAAGCTCCGACAAAAGAATTCTTGTGAGCAAGAAATTTTGACGCCATGACCACAAAGTACTCAGCTATGAATTTGAAGGTTTCAGATCAGTAAGTTCGCAGATGACACGAAAATTGGTGATGTCGTAAACAGGAGGAAAGCCTTAGAATACAGGACGATATAGATAGGCTGGTAAAATGGGCAGAGCAGAGGCAATGATGGAGCTGTATAAAACGCTAATTAGGCCACAGCTGGAGTACTGTGTACAGTTCTGGTCACCACACTACAGGAAGGATGTGATTGCACTGGAGAGGGTGCAGAGGAGATTCACCAGGATATGGCCTGGGCTGGAGCATTTCAGCTATGAAGAGAGACTGGATATGCTAGAGCAGAGAAGGCTGAGGGGGGACCTGTTTGAGATATACAAAATAATGAGGGGCATTGATAGGGTAGATAGGAGGAAACTTTTTCCCTTAGTGGAGGTGTCAATAACCAGGGGGCATAGATTTAAGTTAAGGGGCAGGAGGTTTAGAGGGGATTTGAGGAAATCTTTTTTCACTCAGAAGGTGGTTGGAATCTGGAATGCACTGCCTGAAGGGTGGTAGAGGCAGGAACCCTCACAACATTTAAGAAGTATTTAGATGAGCACTTGAAATGCCATAGCATACAAGGCTACGGGCCAAGTGTTGGAAAATGGGATTAGAATAGATAGGTGCTTGATGGCTGGCACAGTTACGATGGGCAGAAGGGCCTGTTTCTGTGCTGTATAACTCTATGACTCTATGAGATGTACTTCACGAATTCCACCTATTTCAACAGCGTATTGAGTTATGCTTTTTAGATCTTGCAGTTACAGAAGTTGACAAGCGAGCAATAAAAATTAAGCTAGTGATTGGCAGTGAAGGTCTCTATCACATCAACACTTCTGGACTGTCAGAAGCAGACTAGAAAGACCCATCTCAACTCTGGACAATGCTGGAGAATCAGTTAAGAGTCAAAGGTCAACTTCAGGATCCATCAACTCGAACTAATGGCCTATGGACAAAAGCCCAAAGAAACTATTGACCAGTTTGTCAGTAGATGTCGAGAAAAAGGCAAAGATTGTGATTTCTCACAAGCAGAACTCAGAGAGTAATGGAGCTGGTAATTGCATTGACGCCAACAGAGGCGTTCAAAAGAATCTGCTTGATAAGAAACGAGGGTACAACATCGAAAGTCTACTCAAAGATGGCAGAAAATACAAAGCCATAGCTGTGAGCAGACAATATATACAAGTTCTTGGAGCAGCAACAACTAATAGTGAGGTAGTCAAGGTACCTCGACAGAGCAAGGCATGTGGTAAGTGCGGTCTAATGCATCAGCCATGTAACTGCCCTGCATTCAGAGATACCTGCAAGGTTTGTGGTCGAAAGGGACACTGGGCAAGACTGTGCAGAAAATCTAGCAGCAAAGAAGAGCCACAGCTCAATAGAAAACAGTCACCGCCTAGTGGCAAGAATAAAAAAGAGCTGTAAGATTAAATATGATAGGGGTGGTTTATGCCCCCTTCTAAGGTGGGAACAGACTTGGCAGTACAAAGCTTCTTGTGAATCAACTTTATTGAGATAAAGGTAAGGACAAGTTTATTAAGTTTTCAGATAAACCATTGTCACAAACTCAGGCAGTGATTAACAGTCTAACACAGATACCACCTGTATTAGAGGCTGATGGCAGAGTGCACGATTCTTTCTCTTGCAGCTTCTGGTCTTCAAATTTTTTTGGTTGGTCTTTCTCTCTTGTTTCTTGTTGTTCGAAAATTCTCTGCCCTACAGGGACAAAGTCAAGACATCTTTTATCCTGGCTGCTATCAATTAACCCTCCCTTCTCCTAATCATCTTTAGCTTTATGTTTAAAGGATGCCTTTCTTAACCAATCAAGGGTCATTCTTTGGCTGTTGCTAATCTTTTGGATTTATGCAGGTTTTCCCTTTGTGTTCACTACTTTATCTCATTGCTTTTACATTTCTTGGTCCCTTATCTCATTACGAGACAAATCTACATTTTGTTCTTACAGAAGCTGTTTCCACCGTCTGCTCTCAAGGTCTCATCCTTTTACTGCAAGTAAGCATTTTAAAACTTGACATAATCTCCCAGAATCCCTCTACCTTGACTTCTTGTTGATACTGTGCCCTATTTCCTAAGGTTTCCCACTTTACCATACTACAAAGAAGGCTTCTAATAAAGCTAAATGTTAGTTAATGATAGCTCTATTGTTAGTTTATAATAGCTAGATTTTAACAATTCATATTCAGGTTAGCATCTTTTTAGTAACTTAATAATCTATCAGAGTTCACCAAGTACCATTTCACACACAGGCATGTCCATGAAGTAGGCAAAGACCTGGGCAGCAAAGAAAGCACTGAAAGTGAACATGCTTTCCATACAGTGACAGTCACACAGACGATTCACAAGATCTGTGAAGTACCAATGCCAGATAATCAAGGCAAGTGTGACCCCATTTATTCTATTCAAGATCTGCCACAGAAATACCTGAATAGATTTGACACCATGGGCAGTTTTATAGGAGATGCTGTTCTTCACTTGAAATATGACGCAATTCACTCCATTGATCCACCACATAAGTGCAGCGTCCACATAAAGGACAAGCTGAAGGCTGAGCTCAAGATTATGGAGTGAAAAGGGGTTATTCGCCTTGTTCAGCAACACACTGATTGGTGTAACTCTATTAACACTGTAATAAAGAAAGATGGTACCATTAGAGTATACCTGGATCCCAGAAGATTGAATTGAGCACCTAAAAGATGTCCTCACAAGATCCCTACTTTAGAAGACCTCAACCCAAGGTTTTCTAGAGCTAAATTTTTATCAAAGTTGGATGCAAAACATATATGCTGGTCAGTACACCTTTCCCAAGATTCATAAGAATTAACAAGCTTAAGACAGGCTCAGATAAGTTAGACAAGGAAAAACTGTTCCTATTAACTAATGGTACAATGAGTAGGGGACACAGATTGAACGTTTTGGGCAAAAGATGAAGGGGGAATGTGCGGAAGCACTTTTTTATGCATGATAATGACCTGGAACTCGCTGCCCACAAGGGTGGTGGAAGTGGAGACATCACTGACTTCAAGAGGAAGTTGGATGGCCACCTGAGAGAAATAGATTTGCAGGGCTATGGGGATAGAGCTGGGGAGTGGGTCTGACTGGATAGCTCTGTGGAGAACCAGTATGGACTCGATGGGCTGAATGGTCTACTTCTGTGCCGTAAATAACTCTATGACTCTGTGACAACATTCAGAACACCATTTAGGAGGTATTGCTTTCTACAATTGCCATTCGTTCTGTCAGTGAGTCACTACCTGTTCCAGCAACATATGGATCGCATTACCAAGAGTGTTCCTGGCGTGTTTGCATTGCAAATGAAATTGCAGTCATAGGAAGTACCAAAGAAGAGCATGACAAGAATCTTCATATTCTAATGTAGGTGGGTAGAAGAGAAGGTCTCATGTTTAATAGCAAAAAACGTGCTATCAATGTGAACCATATAAATTTTTTTCAGTTTAATCTATTCTGACTCTGGAATATGACCAGATCTCAGTAATGCTGTCTATTCCTCAAGCCAAAGAAGATTTACAGAGGTATTTGGGCCTGTTTAACTTCATAGCACCATATATCTCAAATTTCTCTGAGAAAGAAACATCACTGCATGAACTTCTCAAGAAAGTTATACTATTCCTGTGGCATGAAGATCATCAGCACGCATTTGATTTGTTAAAACAGTCACTTTCCACTGAAGCATGTTTCCGATAGTACGATTCAAGAAAGAAACTGCACTTGAAGTAGATGCTTCACAAAAGGGCTTCGGAGCAAGTCTGTTACAGGAAGGTAGACCAATTGTGATTAGTTCCAAAAGTTTGTCACCCACTCAGGTGAACTATTCGAACACAGAATGAGAAAAATTGGCATTAGTGTTCAGTATCACCAGATTCCATACATACCTATTTGGCAAATGCTTTGTTGCTGAGATTGATCACAAGCCGTTGGCAATGCTTTGACAAAAACCACTTGCTACCTCAACTCCAAAGTCTATTAATCAAGGTACAGGGGTACGATTGTGAGGTCCAATACAAATCACGAAACCTCATGGTTACATCTGACATATTGAGCACACTACCCAACCCCAAGAAGACAGAAGACATACCAAGGGGACGAAGCAGATGTGAAACTAGAAGATATGTATAATATTGACTTAACGTAATTTGGACAGAAAAATTACAGGAAGAGCTCCAAGAATTTCCAGAAATCCTGTATGGCAGCTCATTATCAGCGGATGGCCAGATGCAATGCAAGAGGTTCCCACAGACCTAAGAACCTTTTGGCCATATTGTGATGAATTAGGGATATCAAGTGGAGTCATTTTCAAGGGCACACAACTATTGATACCAAAAGCGCTTCATCAAGATATCTTTTCCCAGTTACATCAAGGTTTCCTGGGCATTGAAAGATCAAGACAACTTGCACGTGAGACTGTTTATTGGCCAGGGATCAATAATGACATTGAACAAACAGTGAGGATGTGTGATGCATGTCAAGAATATCAGCCGAGTCAACGCAAAGAGCCACTTCATCCTCATGATGTTCCATCACATCATGGTCAAGAATAGCTCCTGACTTATTTACTGTCAGAGGTGATGACTTCTTACTTATTACTGACTACTTGTCCAAATTTCCTATCATTCGCCAACTGAGTGAGACATCAAGTGTCTCATTAGCAAAAACGATGAGTGCAATTTTCAGTCTTTTTGGTTCCCTGGAGGAGATAGTCCACAGTGCACCGGTAAACCATTCCTGGACATGTGCGCAAAGTGGGCTATAAATCATACGAAGATACCAACACATGAATTAGGAGCAGAAGTAGGCCACTCGGCCCCTCAAGCCTGCTCTGCCGTTCAATAAGTTCATGGCTGAACAGACTTCTCCACATTACCACCTACCCCCAACAACCTTTCACCTCCTTGCTTATCAAGAATCTATCTACCTCTGCCTTAAACATATTCAAAGACTCTGCTTCCACCGCCTTTTGAGGAAGAGAATTCCAAAGACTCACGACCCTCTGAGAGAAAAAAAATTCTCCTCATCTGTCTTAAATGGACGACCCCTCATTTTTAAACAGTGACCCCTAGTTCTAGATTCTCCCACAAGGGGAAACATCCTTTCCACATCCACCCTCTTAAGACCCCTCAGGATCTCAAATGTTTTAATCAAGTCGCCTCTTACTCTTCTAAATTCCAGTGGATACAAGCCTAGCCTGTCCAATCTTTCCTCATAAGATTGCCCGCCCAGTCTAGTAAACTACCATGTTATGCTATCTCCATACAATCCAAGTTCAAATGGTCTAACAGAAAGGATGGTGTGGATGGTAAAGTCACTAACCTTGAAATTTAAAGAGACCAATGTTGCAATATAGCAATGTTGCACCTGTGAACAACACCACTGGATACAGGATTACCATCCCCAGCAGAGATCATGTTCGGAATGCAAGTCAGGACAACTCTTCCAAATCATTAAATGATCAGATTGTCATCAGTCCAAGATAAATTACTGGTAAGACAAGAGAAAATGAAAATCACACATGACAAACATGCAGGCGTGGAGTTACCTCCTCTGTTTAGAGGACAGTAGGTCAAAGTGATCCACCCACAAGAGAAGACCATGGTTCCCTGTGGAATTGTCCAAGATCTGTAATGAGCCACGGTCATATGAGGTAACCACCCCAAATGGAGCGACATGGAGGAGGAATAGATGTCAGCTGAGAGAGTTATCCAACAGCATCATTACCTAACACTCCTGTAGCATCAAGAACACGTTTACACTCAAGTTCTGAGAGTGGAGTTAAGGAAGATGACACATACAACGCTCAAGTATAAGATAATTGTCAGTCTACAATGATGAGTCAAGAGAAAAGAATTGACAATTCCAGATCTCAGCAAAATTTCACTGCTACCAGTTCAGGTTGAGTCAGCAGACTCATCACGTATGTTTCAGGGACACTTGAATAATTGTTGTGAGAGTCCATACGTGTGGAAATACTGTTCACGATTATTCTATTTCATTATGTGCATAGCATATAACTTATGTAACTTTTCTATTTAAGGAAAGATGATGCTGTGATATTGCTTTAATGCTGGTTAACATACCACTGAATATGTAAATAGATTAGTATACATCATCACAGGAAGTGATGCAAGTTAACATGTGATACAGATGTTGGAGCAGTGTTAGTCAGCAGGTAACATGTGTGTTGAAGATAAAAACAGAAAATGTTGGAAATACTCAGTAGGTCAGGCAGTATCTCTGGAGAGAGAAACAGAGTTAACGTTTTAGGTCTGTGACCTTTCATCAGAACTGGCAAAGGTTAGGAATGTAATAGGTTTTGAGCAAGTGAAAGGGGGGAGGGGAGAAGAAGAACAAAAGGGAAGGTCTGTGATAGGGTGGAGGAGAGGAGAGATTAAATGGCAGACATGTTATGGAATAAAAGGCAAAGGGAGTTCTATTAGTTGTCGTAAAAGGCAAAGCATAAGTCTAGAAAGAGTGTTAATGGCAGAATAATGAACAGCTCTGTCCGAAAACAAGAATGTGAAAAACAAATCTGAGACAGGCACATAGTTAAAAAATAAAGTACAATAAAATAAAAATAAATAAAAATTAAAAAAGGCAGTCATGCTCTGAAATTGTTGAACTCTGTGTTGAGTTCAGAAGGCTGTAGAGTGCCTAATCGGAAGAGGAGGTACTGTTTCTCAAGCTTACATTGAGCTTCAATGGAACACTGCAGCAGGTTCAGACAGAAATGTTGGCATTGGAACAGGGAGGTGAATTAAAATGGCAAGCAACCAGAAGCTCAGGGTCATGCTTGCGGACTGAGCGGAGGTGTTCTGCAAAGCGGTCACCCGGGCGGCACAGTGGTGCAGTGGTTAGCACCGCAGCCTCACAGCTCCAGCGACCTGGGTTCAATTCTGGGTACTGCCTGTGTGGAGTTTGTAAGTTCTCCCTGTGTCTGTGTGGGTTTTCGCCAGGTGCTCCGGTTTCCACCCACAGCCAAAGACTTGCAGGTTGATAGGTAAATTGGCCATTATAAATTGCCCCTAGTATAGGTAGGTGGTAGGGGAATATAGGGACAGGTGGGGATGTGGTAGAAATATGGGATTAGTGTAGGATTAGTATAAATGGGTGGTTGTTGGTCAGCAGAGACATGGTGGGCCGAAGGGCCTGTTTCAGTGCTGTATCTCTAAAAAGAAACCTGCATTTGGTCTCCCCAGTGTAGAGGATACTGCATTCTGAGCAGCGAATACAGCACACTAAGTTGAAAGAAGTACAAGAAAATTGCTGCTTCACCTGTTGGATGGTGAGGGAGAGGAGGTAAAAGGGCAGGTGTTACAACCTTGTGCTATTTAATGGGAAGATGCCATGGGAAGGGGACGAGGTGTTGGGCGTGATGGAGGAGTGGACCAAGGTGTTGCGGAGGGAACGCTCCCTTCGGAATGCTGACTAGGGAGAGGAAGGGAAGATGTGTTTGGTGGTGGCATCACGCTGGAGGTGGTGGAAATGGTGGAGGATGATCATTTGGATGTGGAGGCTGGTGGGGTGGGAGGTGAGGACAAGGGGAACCCTGTTGCAGTTCTGGGAGGGAGGCAAAGAGGTGAGGGCATTGAAGAACTCTCCTAGAATTCTGTTAACTTTTAATAAAGAACCCTTTGTTTAGTTTACCAATTATTGCCATAGTGTTTGGTATGTTTGTGTTAAGAACCAATAACATAACTTCAGTTGCACCAGAAAATCTCCTTTGCTTTGGGGCATTTCAAAGCATGTGCAGCTGAAGTGTCGCACAAGCGTTGGAGAACTCAATCGCAATGTTTGATCTGGTGACTTTACGCAGCTGTTGCCTGGGGAATGGAGGACTCCAACGTGGGCAGGTATGCACTGGAGCTTCAATATGCTGCAGCACCATTTATAACTTCTAACGGCTTTTTGGTGTGAGGCCCATTCAAATTCAGTAGTGAGTTCCCAATTGTCTAGTTACACAAGTATGAAGTTCAGGCTCAAATAGTTGCCAGCTGCTCACATTTTGTGTGATGTTTTGGCCCCTATATTTATGCTACCTGTTAAGTTTTCCATATGCTTATTTATTCTAGGAAGTTTCATAAGTGCTCCACAACACTAATTAACTCTACTGTACATGTGCAATTTTCATCGTGCATGTGACCTACTGTGAGCTGTACTTCAAGAGATCTACTAGTCAGTATCTATCACATATCCTTTGTTATTTGTGCTAGGATGTGGGTGACTCTGGCAAAAACACATTTTGATTTCCCTTCCTTCGGTGCCCAGAGAGGATGGTGTGCATTTTTCCTGTACTGCTGCAGTCCTTGTGCTGTTCATTTTTAGGTAAAGCATCCGAGGATTTTAATCCAGCGACGATGATGCATAGGCATCACTCCCTTGACCTACAATAGATATTTAGCTTTATTTTCTACCACCCCATCATTTTTCTGATGAATGTTACTAGATTCCTGAATATGAATATTGCAGTGAGTTTGTTGTGTTTTTAACACTTGTCTATTAAGAACTTGGATCATTTCATTTCCCAACTATTTGGGAATACAGGCCACCTTCCATTCTTTTCCTTATAAAACAATGGGATTGATTATCAAGAGCAAACTTGATGACCATCTGTACAATAACAATCCATAACAGTCAACATGGATTCAGAAGGGGAATACCCTACCTGACCAACCTCCTAAACTTCTAAGAGGAAGTTACAATCCAAGTGGACTGTAGCAAATCCAGTGTCCTTCCCTTCCAAAAGATTTTTTGACAAAGTTCTACATTAAAGGCTATTAATTAAACTCCGAGCTGTGGGGATTCAGAGTAAACCCTGCGAATGGATAAGAAACTGGTTGACTGTTTCTACCCATGAGTACTAATTAATGTCAGAATGTTGGTGGGAAGAAGTAACGGTGGGCTATCCGATTGAGGTTGAAGGGATATATAACTAAGGTGTACAAAATTATGAGGGGCCTAGATAGAGTGGATAGGAAGGCCCTATTTTCCTGAGCAGAGAGGTCAATGACTGGGAACATAGGTTTAAAGGATTTGCTAAAGGACTAGAGTGGAGTTGAGGAGAATTCTTTTCACCCAGGGGCTGGTGGAGGTCCAGAACCTACTGCTTGAAAGGGTAGTAGAGGCAGTAACTTCCATTGCATTTAAAAAAATACTTGAAAATACATTTGAAGTGTTACAACCTACTGGGCTACAGACCAAGAACTAGAAAGTGGGATTAAGCTCTTTTTTCAGCTGGCATGGATAAGATGGGTCGAATGGCCTCCTTCTGTGCTGTAGATTTTCTGTTTCTATCTCAGGGCTCAATACAGGGACCACTACTATTTCCAATTTATAGCAATCATCTGGATTCAGAAATTCAATGGAAGGTAATCAAATTTGTACACCATACCAAGCTAGAAGGTCAATGGAATCAATGAGGCAGCTGAGAAAGTACAGAATGAGAAACTTGATGCAGATGTAAATCTGCAAAGTGTTCTACATAGGAAGAAAAATTAGACAGCACAAATACTCCACAAATAGAGTTGATATAGCTAATAATGAAGCTGAAAGAGATGTGGGAATCTTATTAGACCTAACTGGAAGCAACATTTAACAATGGATTTTGAGTTATATAGCCAGAACGGTAGAACACAAGCCAGCGGACTTGATAATGATCAAACTCTATAGCCAGGCCGTACCATGAATACTGTGTCCAGTTCTGGCCTCCCAGAAACAAGAAAGTTATTTAAGTAGTGGAGGCAGGGCAGAGAAGAGCCAAAAGGCTAATTCCTGATGTAAGGGGAATGTGTTATGAGAAAACATGAGAGAAATCTAGGGCCAGATTTTAAAGCCCGCTGTGTGTGGTCGTGGGTGCGGGTGTGAGCACGATTTGAAGGTATTGTTCTCGGAGGTTGGCACCGAGACCCGCCACCTCCAGAACACGATGGCATTTTTAAAGGGATGCCAGGATGGAACGGGTGGGGTGCACACCTCTAATTAACTGCCTGTTGAGCTCATTGAAGAGCTCATTGACAGGAATGTCAGCAGCAGTTTTTAATTTTCATAGGCTGGGAACGTGGAGGACACCATGTCTGGAACACAACAGGGTTTCAAGTCATGAACACAGCTGGGGGGTGCCATGAGGGCTATTGGAAGGGCTGATTAAAATACTGCAGAGGCACTAAGTAAGGCACAGCTGCTTCAAAAGTACCACAGAGCGGCATTTGCTACAGCTGTAAGACTTGCTTTTCTCAGTGGTGAGTGGCAGGAATCTGGAGAGGGATGTGAGGCTGCTGGCATCACTTGGACACCCGGTTGGCAGGGGAACATACGAATTAGGTGCAGGAGTAGGCCACTCGATCCCTTGAGCCTGCTCTGCCATTCAATAAGTTCATGGCTGAACTGATTACTCCAAATTTCCACCTACCCCCGTTAATAGGCGACATGTTTAGAGAGAGGATCTGGATCGGCGCAGGCTTGGAGGGCCGAAGGGCCTGTTCCTGTGCTGTAATTATCTTTGTTCTTTGTTTATCTTCCACCGCCTTGCTTATCAAGAATTTATCTACCTCTGCCTCAAAAATATTCAAAGACTCTGCTTCCACTGTCTTTTGGGGATGAGAATTCCAAAGACTCATGATTCTCTGAGAAACAATTTCTCCTCATCTCTGTCTTAAATGGGTGACCCCTTATTTTTAAACAGTGAAGACCGGGTGACTGTACAAAACCCAGCTGAGGGAGGTCAGATAGGAACAGGCTACATGATATTGGACAGAGCAGCCTGGATAAGCTGATGCAGATGCAACCTCCTGGACAGCAGGAGGCCAGAGGTGCACAGTGGGGGAACTGCAAGGGGAGGAAGGCACTACCCAAGACATTGGGTGTACAGCCCAAGCGTCAGCTATCTGCAAATGACAGAGCGCCAGTGCCATAGGAGGCTGTGCCTATCCAGGCAAATGGTCTCAGACCTCTGTGCTCGGATCCACAATGATCTGAGGCCTCACGGACCCCCTGGCAGTCCCCAACCTGTAGCCGTCAAGGTCTCCATCGCCCTAGACCTCGATACAACCGTGTCATTCCAGGGAGCAGTTGTGGATCTAGGTGGCATCTGGCAGTCAGCAACAGGTCAGCAAAGCCATCAGACAGGTCATGGATGCCTCATTCAGGAGGGCAGGGGACTAGATCCCACTTTGACACAGATGGGCATTGGGTTCAGCCTCCATCGCTGGATTCCCCCAGGTGCAGGGCACCATCACTTGCTCCCATCTGGCTGTCAAGGCATCCAGTGACCAGCCAATTAGATCCATCAACAGGAAGGGCTTCCACTCCCTCACTGTCCAACTGGTCCATGACAACAACACGAGCTTCTTCCATATGTGTGCTTGCTTTCCTGGCAGCTGCCATAACTCCTTCACCCTCCGCTAGTCCAGGCTGCCTCGACACTTCACTCCATCCCCCAAAGTGCGTGGATGGATCCAAGGGGACAGGGAAAACCCTTGAAGACATGGCTACTGATCCCTCTGCGGGGGCCCCAGATAGGGGCACAGAGACAAAAGAACCAATGCCACCTGCTCAGCACGCCAACCATTGAGGAGGTCCTCGGATTTCTGAAGATGTGATTCCGGTGCCTGGACCAGTCTGATGACACCCTCCAATATCCTCCTCCAAGTGTCTTTGCCATTGTGGTGATTTGTTTCGCTCTGTATAACATGGTCCTCCAGAGAGGTGTGGACATGGAGGACAGTGAGGCCCTGGAAGGAGACAGCTCATCGTGGGGGGAGCAGGAGGTAAGAGAGGAGGAGGATGAGGGGGCGGAGGTGGATAACACTGAACAGTGGTGCCCCTGCTGCACAACGAGGTGGCCTCTCCTGTCACCCTCCAGGAAGAGGACGTCCCTTCTCTCCCTCACAGCCTCCAGCATTAGATCCAGGTCGGCATTGATGAAGTGAGGTTCTGCCCTATCTCCAGTACCAGGAGAATATTGGAGGGTGTCATCAGAGCCTCATCTATGTCAAAGTGGCATCTACTCCCCTACCCTCCTGAAAAGGGCATCCATGACTGCCTGAGGGCCTGCTGAGCTGCTGACTGCCAGATGCCACCTAGATCCACAGCTGCTCCCTGGAATGCCACGGCTGCATAGAAGTTTAGGGTGACAGAGTCCTTGATGGCTGCAGGTAGGGGATTGCGATGGAGGCCTTATGGCCTCAGATCATTGTGGATCACAGCACACAGGATTGAGACCTTCTGCCTGGATAGGCACAGCCTCCTATGGCACTAGTGCTCTGTCATTTGCAGGTAACTGACTCTTGGACTGTGCACCCTGTGTCTTGGGTCGTGCCTTCCTTCCCCTGCTGTGCTCCCCTGGACTCCTGCAGTCCAGTAGTTTGCATCCGCCACAGCTCATCCTGGCTGTTTGCCCAATGTCAGAGTAGCTTGGTCCCATCTGACCTCCTTCAGCTGGCACATATTTGCTCATTAGGCCTTTCCCTACAAACCCCAGCTGCCCCAGTAATGCCAGTGAGCTTGCAACCCTCTCCAGATTCCTGCCACTTACCACTATGTTAAGACCGAGGCAGGAGGAGTGCACTGTTAATTCAGTCCCACTTCTCCACAGGTCACAACATATATTTAAATTTTCCTACTTACCGAAACAGTCAATCAGATACTCTATTTGTCCCCAGAATAAAGCATACCAACCAGGTTTCTTTAATAAACAACAAAAAGTTATCCATTTATTATACAACCTAGTCGTAACCAATAATGAAGTAAACATACACACGAATTGAAATATTAAAGCCCCTTATTTTATCCTAGTGCTCATGGACACGCATACATAAAAACAGCAGGTCTGGCAGCATCTGTGTAAAGAGAAGCAGAGTTAACGTTTCGGGTCAGTGACCCTTCTTCGGAACTGACAAATATTAGAAAAGTCACAGATTATAAACAAGTGAGGTGGGGGTTGTTTTTCTTCAGGTTTGCACTTGCTGCTGTACAATATTCAGTATATTCACACCTAATCTGTACTAATGCTTTGTCTTTCAACACACCATTAACATATTGTTTGCCTTTGCTCCGTGACCTTTTGGTCAGCTATGTGGCCTGGTCCAATCTGCACCTTCTCCTTTGTTATCTCTTGCCCAACCCCCACCTCACTTGTTTATAATCTGTGACTTTTCTAATATTTGTCAGTTCCGAAGAAGGGTCACTGACCCGAAACGTTAACTCTGCTTCTCTTTCCACAGATGCTGCCAGACCTGCTGAGTGAATCCAGCATTTCTTGTTTTTGTTTCAGATTTCCAGCATCCGCAGTATTTTGCTTTTATTACATAAAAAACAGGTTAACTGGAAAAAAAGGCATTTTTGTTTACAGCTGTTACAAAGAAATAGAAGGGATAAACAAAAATGTAGACTGAAGAGACAGTGTGGAAATCCTTTGTTTTGGCGAGGTGTCCCAAATGCGAATAGGTGGCTGCCACTAGGAATCTTCTGAGAACAGTTCTTTCCAGGCGATGTTGATGAACAGTATGGGTAGGCTTTCAAGAGATGCAGCTACAGAAGGCTTCACATAGGTATGCAGCAACAAAGCTTTCAATTCTCACAGATTCGATGCAAAGTTCCTTCCAAGATGCAAGGTTCCTGCAAACATGCAGGATTTCTTCAATACAGGAGGCAACAGTACAACCTGAAGCAGGAATTCTTAAAAGGGAGAGAGATATCAGCTGTCTTCTCCTGGCAGGTCAGGAAACAAACTCCTTTCTGTTCTTGGCCAAACACCCACAGGCTTTTTTAACAGTTCAAAATGAAACAAAAACCTGTCCAGAGGCAAGTTGTGTGATGACCATAAACCTTAACTTGTCATTTCCTTGTAAATAGCTCTTTCAGGGTCACAATATAACCCCTTACTGGGTTCTTTGCAAATAGATACTTTCCAGTAAGATTTAAGAAAAACACCCAAAGTTAAGCTTCTTTTAGATTCCAGCATTCATGGAATCCTTTTCAGTTTTTAAAAATATAAATTCTCAACTTTTAACAAAAAATGGAAACCCTTGTAACAACTGGCAAAAGCTCCAGCAATGGCTAATCCGTGACACTTTTGTAGCAGCTGAGCTTTATTTTGGGCTTCTACATCATTTTAATAAGCCCTTCCCTTAGCCTTCATGGCCCTCTGCATTGTTGACATCTTCTATGCCCTGCCGTGTTCCAGACATGGCATTGTCCCTGTGCCCTTCTTTTGAAAATCCCAAACTGCTGCTGACAAGCCTGTTACTGAACTCAACAGATGTTGTGTTAATGGTTCTCAACAGAAATGTATCAAACATTGAGGTTGGTTGGTAAGTTAAATGAAGGGTTCTTTATTACGGAATTACAGGAGAGCTCTTCAACACACATGCTACCTGTTGATTAACACTGCTCCAATGACTGTATTACATGTTAGCTTGCATCACTTTCTATGATGATGCATACTGTTACGACCAAGGTGGGAGGAGTGCACTGTCTTTTCAAGTTCCACTTCTCCACAGGGCACAACATATATTTAAATGTTTACCTAGTTACTGATACGGTCAATCATATACTCTACCCTTTATCCCCGAATAAAATACATCAACCAGGTTTCTTTAACAACCAACAAAATTATCATTTTATTATAAAACAAGACTTATCCAGTAATGAAGCAAAGCATTAACACACAGATTGAATTATTACAGTTCCCTTTTTATCTTAGCCCTTCATCTCTCTTTGGCCTCCTTATCTCGAGAGACAATGGATAAGCGCCTGGGGGTGGTCAGTGGTTTGTGAAGCAACGCCTGGAGTGGCTATAAAGGCCAATTCTAGAGTGACAGGCTCTTCCACAGTTGCTGCAGAGAAATTTGTTTGTCGGGGCTGTTACACAGTTGGCTCTCCTCTTGGGCCTCTGTCTTTTTTCCTGCCAACTACTAAGTCTCTTCGACTCGCCACACTTTAGCCCCGCCTTTATGGCTGCCCGCCAGCTCTGGCAGACGCTGGCAACTGACTCCCATGACTTGTGATCAATGTCACAGGATTTCATGTCGCGTTTGCAGACGTCTTTAAAGTGGAGACATGGACGGCCGGTGGGTCTGATACCAGTGGCGAGCTCGCTGTACAATGTGTCTTTGGGGATCCTGCCATCTTCCATGCGGCTCACATGGCCAAGCCATCTCAAGCGCCGCTGACTCAGTAGTGTGTATAAGCTGGGGATGTTGGCTGCCTCGAGGACTTCTGTGTTGGAGATACGGTCCTGCCACCTGATGCCAAGTATTCTCCGGAGGCAGCGAAGATGGAATGAATTGAGACGTCGCTCTTGGCTGACATACGTTGCCCTTCACACACACCAAAAAAATAGAGATTTTCTCTGCAGAGCTCTTTTACAAAAAAAAAACAAAAAAGAGAATACTTTGGCCAAACACTTGCTAATTCTTGAAGAAAATGGATGAGATATGCTGTGTCCCAAAATGGCGTACAGTCTGGCATCTGAGTACATGTAGATGGGTCACTGGGATCTTTTCTGGAGCAGTTCTTTTCAGGCGACGTCGAGAAATAATCTGGCAAGCTTTCCAGGTGCTCCTCAGGAGAAATGCAGCACTTTACTGAGGCAAGAGGAAGGAGGCAAGTTGGGCATTTCTTTCTTGGCAAATTGATCTCCAATTGTTTTCAAACACAGTCCACACCCCAACTGAACTAAAACAATATCTCAGATGTGAAACCAAACAGCAAGTCAGAACCTCCTCACCCTCATAAATTGTCTCATGTCACTTCTCTATAAAAATCTCCCCAAAGTCACCAAGTTGTTTACTGAGCTTAAGACATGTGACTTCCAGTAAAGGTTGTTTTCAAACAAGACCTCAAGTGTCCTTCCGGTGACCTTTTTTAAAAAACAAAGTCTAACATCTATGGAATTAGTCATTTGGTGGCACAGTACTTGAGTATTGCTGAAATAGAGACATGTTGTCGAAGCTTTTCATCTTGCACTCATCAGGACCATCTGCAAGAATACCAATTAAGGGAAAACAGCAACTTTATACTGTATGAGAAGAGAGTGCTGATTGGTTGGCAAGTGAACTCTGATTGGTAGAGATGTTGCCATGGAGAATACACCAGTTTACGGTGACTGACAGTCAACTGCCAAACTTTGTTTGAAATTTAAACCAGGCAACTTGACTCTGATTGATTAAAGCATTGTCCTGAGGAATGAACCAGCAAATGGCTGTCACTTATTTTGTTTAGCTGAAACAGGCGCAATGTCTGTACATGTTCTTTCTGTCTGCAAAGAATAGGGCCCTGTGTATTAATATATATATCTTCCAGTACGTGCAAATGCGCCACACAGTGAGCCCTACTGACAATCTTAAACTGGTTGTCAGTGTAATTCTTAGCATACTGCAGATTATTTAGCAAATGTTGTCCAATCGTGGAATCATATCTAATGTTAGACACTGTGTTTTGAGTTTTGCAAGCACGGGCTGATTGGGTATGGCCTGTACCTTGTCCGTTGAGAACAGCGGAAGGGACGTGTTGTTTGATGCTTCAATGATATTTCAATGCCTGTGTGATACTAGGTATATAGGCCATACGTCCCAACGACTGGCAGATTGTATCAAACAACATGTTTGCAATGAAAGCAGGGCATCATCGACTGGGTCCATGCGGCCATCAAGGCACCCAGTGATCAACCAGTGAGATCCATCAACAGGAAGGGCTTCCACTCTTTCAGTATCCATCTAGTCACACTGCTGGTTAAGAGTCTGCAGAGTGACCGCCAGGCTGTCTAAGAGTGCCAGGCCGGTATTGCAGGAGTCCCCTGAGTCGATCTCGCTCACTAACCGGTTTTCCATTTTGAATTCTGGTGAGGGAAATTGCTCCTCAGAGGAGTGCAGCAAAAGCCAAGTCCGTGGCTCAGCTAACAGGAGGGGAGAAAGAAGAATGGAAGGGCAAGAGCGATAGGGGATTTATTAGGGGAACAGACAGGCATTTCTGTGACCATAAATGTGAGTCCAGGATGGTATATCGCCTGCCTGGTGCTAGGGTCAAGGATGTCACAGAGCGGCTCTTGGACACTCTTCTAAGTGAGGGTGAACAGCCAGAGGTCATGGTATACATTGCTAGGAAGAAGGAAAGAAGGATGAGGTATTGAAAGCAGAGTTTAGGGATTTAGGAAATAAATTAAAAAGCAGGACCTCAAAATCAGTAATGTCAGGATTATTCCCAATCCATCGTGAGCATAGGAATAGGAGGATTGAGTGATTAAACATGTGGCTGGAGAATTGGTGCAGGAGGGAGGGCATCAGATTTCTGAGGTAATGGGACCTGTTCTGGGCAGGTAGGACCTGTACAAGATGGATGGGTTGCACCTTAACAAGATTGGGACTAACATCCTTGCAGCGAGATTTGCTAGTGTTGGTGGGAGGGTTTAAATTAGATTGGCAGGGAGATGGAAACCTGAGAGGGAACTCAGATTGGAGGGAAGCAAAACTGGTAACAGGAAGTAGAAAAGTAGTAAGTGAAATTAGAAGGCAGATGAAATGAAGGCAAACGTCAAATAGGATCAGAATAAGGACTAATGTTAAGACAAAGTAAAGTGCACTCTATCTGAATGCATGCAGCATTCACAACAAGATAGATGATTTGAAGGCACAAATAGAGGTAAATGGGTATGATTTAAATGCCATTACGGAGACATGGTTATCGGGTGACCAGAACTGGGAACTGTATATTTAGGAATATTTGTCATTAGGAGGGATCGGCAGCGGGGAAAAGGAGATGGGGTAGCGTTGTTAATAAGGGACGAGATCAGTAAATTAGTGAGAGAGGATCTTGGATTGAAGGAGCAAGATGTAGAATCAGTTTGGGTGGAGCTAAGAAAAAGCAAGGGACAGTAATCATTGGTGGAAGTTGTTTAAACGCCACCAAACTTGTAGTGGTAATGTTGGGCACAGTACAAATCAGGAAATTAGAGCTGCATGCAGCATGGGCAATACAGTAATGGATGACTTTTCAATTTACATATAGACTAGGTAAACCTAATTAGTACCACAAGGATCAGTGTTTGGGCCACAGCTGTTTACAATCGATATAAATGATTTAGATGTGGAGACCAAATGTAATATTTCTAAATTTGCTGATGACACAAAACTAGGGACTCTAAGTTGTGAGGAGGATGAAAGGAGGCTTCAAGGGGATTTGTGGGGTAGGCAGTGGCGTAGTGGTATTATCACTGGACTAGTAACCCAGAGACCCAGGGTATTTCTCTGGGGACATGGGTTCGAATCCCACCACAGCAGAAGGTGGAATTTGAATTTAATTAATAAATCTGGAATTAAAAGCTAGTCTAATGATGGCCATGAAACCATTGTCAATTGTTGCAAAAACCCATCTGGTTCACTAATGTCCTTTAGGGAAGGAAATCTGCTGTCCTTACCTGGTCTGGCCTACATGTGACTCCAGGCCCACAGAAATGTGGTTGACTCTTACATGTCCTCTGAAATGGCCTAGCAAGCCACTCAGTTGTACCTAACCGCGACGAAGTTAGTAAAAAGGAATGAAACCGGACGGACCACCCGCCATCGACCGAGGCACCGGAAACGACAATGGCAAACCCAGCCCTGTCGACCCTGCAAAGTCCTCCTTACTAACAACTGAGGGCTTGTGGCAAAGTTGGGAACGCTGTCCCACAGACTAGTCAAGCAACAGCCTGACATAGTCATACTCACGGAATCATACCTTACAGACAATGTCCCAGACACTGCAATCACTATCCCTGGGTATGTCCTGTCCCACCGGCACGACAGACCCAGCAGAGGTGGTGGCACAGTGGTATACAGTAGGGAGGGAGTTGCCCTGAGAGTCCTCAACATCGACTCCGGACCCCATGAAGTCTCATGGCATCAGGTCAAACATGGGCAAGGTAACCTCCTACTGATTACCACCTACTGCCCTCCCTCAGCTGATGACTCAGTACTCCACCATGTTGAACACCACTTGGAGGAAGCACTGAGGGTGGCAAGGGCACAGAATGTACTCTGGGTGGGAGACTTCAATGTCCATCACCAAGAGTGGCTCGGTAGCACCACTACTGACCGAGCTGGCCGTCCTAAAGGACATAGCTGCTAGACTGGGTCTGCGGCAGGTGGTGGGGGAACCAACACGAGGGAAAAACATACTTGACCTCGTCCTCACCAATCTGCCTGCTGCAGATGCTTCTGTCCATGACAGTATTGGTAGGAGTGACCACCGCACAGTCCTTGTGGAGACTAAGTCCCGCCTTCACATTGAGGATACTGTCCATCGTGTTGTGTGGCACTATCACCGTGCTAAATGGGATAGATTTCGAACAGATCTAGCAATGCAAAACTGGGCATCCATGAGGCGCTGTGGGCCATCAGCAGCAGCAGAATTGCACTCAACCACAATCTGTAACCTCATGGCCAGTCATATCCCCCACTCTACCATTACCATCAAGCCAGGAGACCAACCCTGGTTCAATGAAGAGTGCAGGAGGGCATGCCAGGAGCAGCACCAGGCATACCTCAAAATGAGGTGTCAACCTGGTGAAGCTACAACACAGGACTACTTGCATGCCAAACTGCGTAAGCAGCATGCTTTAGACAGAGCTAAGCGATCCCATAACCAACGGATCATATCTAAGCTCTGCAGTCCTGCCACATCCAGCCGTGAATGGTGGTGGACAATTAAACAACTAACTGGAGGAGGTGGCTCCACAAATATCCCCATCCTCATTGATGGGAGAGCCCAGCACATCAGTGCAAAAGATAAGGCTGAAGCATTTGCAACAATCTTCAGTCAGAAGTGCCGAGTTGATGATCCATCTCGGCCTCCTCCTGAAGTCCCCAGCAGCACAGATGCCAGACTTCAGCCAATTCGATTCACTCCGCGTGATATCAAGAAACGACAGAAGGCACTGGATACTGCAAAAGCTATGGGCCCTGACAATATTCCGGCAATAGTACTGAAGACCTGTGCTCCAGAACTTGCCGCGCCCCTAGCCAAGCTGTTCCAGTACAGCCACAACACTGGCCTCTACCCTGAAATTTGGAAAATTGCCCAGGTATGTCCTGTACACAAAAAGCAGGACAATTCCAACCCGGCCAATTACCGCCCCATCAGCCTACTCTCTATTATCAGTAATGTGATGGTAGGTGTCATCAACAGTGCCATCAAGCAGCACTTGCTTAGCAATAACCTGCTCAGTGATGCTCAGTTTGGGTTCCGCCAGGGCCACTCAGCTCCTGACCTCATTACATCCTTGGTTCAAACATGGACAAAAGGGCTGAACTCAAGAGGTGAGGTGAGAGTGACTGCTCTTGACATCAAGGCAGCATTTGACCGAGTATGGCATCAAGGAGCCCTAGCAAAACTGAGGTCAATGGGAATCAGGGGGAAAACCCTTTGCTGGCTGGAGTCATACCGAGCACAAAGGAAGATGGTTGTGGTTGTTGGAGGTCAGTCATCTGAGCTCCAGGACATCACTGCAGGAGCTCCTCAGGGTAGTGTCCTAGGCCCAATCATCTTCAGCTGCTTCATCAATGACCTTCCTTCAATCATAAGGTCAGAAGTGGGGATGTTCGCGGATGATTGCACAATGTTCAGCACCATTCGTGACTCCTCAGATACTGAAGCAGTCCGTGTAGAAATGCAGCAAGACATGGACAATATCCAGGCTTGGGCTGATAAGTGGCAAGTAACATTCGCACCACACAAGTGCCAGGCAATGACCATCTCCAACAATAGAGAATCTAACCATCTCCCCTTGACATTCAACAGCATTACCATCACTGAATCACCCACTATCAACTTCCTAGGGGTTACCTTTGACCAGAAACTGAACTGGAGTAGCCATATAAATACCATGGCTACAAGAGCAGGTCAGAAGCTAGGAATCCTGAGGCGAGTAACTCACCTCCTGACTCCCCAAAGCCTGTCCACCATCTACAAGGCACAAGTCAGGAGTGTGATGGAATACTCTCCACTTGCCTGGATGCGTGCAGCTCCAACAGCACTCAAGAAGCTCGACACCATCCAGGAAAAAGCAGCCTGCTTGATTGGCAGCTGATCTCCAAACATTCACTCCCTTCACCACCGATGCACAGTGGCAGCAGTGTGTATCATCTACAAGATGCACTGCAGCAATGCACCAAGGCTCCTTAGACAGCACCTTCCAAACCAGCGACCTCTACCAGCTAGAAGGACAAGGGCAGCAAATACATGGGAATACCACCACCTGTAAGTTCCCCTCCAAGTGACACACCATCCTGACTTGGAACTATATTGCCGTTCCTTCACTGTCGCTGGGTCAAAATCCTGGAACTCCCTTCCCAACAGCACTGTGGGTGTACCTACCCCAAATGGACTGCAGAGGTTCAAGAAGGCATCTCACCACTACCTTCTCAAGGGCAATTAGGGATGGGCAATAAATGCTGGCCTGGCCAGCGTCGCCCACATCCCATGAATGAATAAAAAAAGACAGGCTAAGTGAATGGGCAAGAACATGGCAGATTGAGTAGAATGTGAATTAATGTGAAATGATCCACTTTGCTGGAAAAAACAGAAAGGCAGAGTATTTCTTAAATGGTGAGAGGTTGGCAAATGTTGATGTCCAAGGGGACCTGGGTGTCCTTGTTCATGAGTCACTATAGGCTTGTATGCAGGTGCAGCAAGCAATTAGGAAGGCAAATGGTAGGTTGGCCTTCACTGCAAGGGGATTCGAGTACAGGAGTAAATATGTGTTGCTGCATTTGTATAGAGCCTTGGTGAGACCGCATCTGGGGTATTGTGTACCGTTTTGGTCTCCTTATCCATGGAAGGATATACTTGCCTACCCCTGCTTCTATTTAAATGTTTCTATATTCCTATGGTCTGCAACCACAACAAGAGCTTTTTCCATTACGTGCTCACTTTCCTAGCAGCTGCCATAATTCCTTCATCCTCTGGCAGTCCAGGCTCCCTTAGTATTTCACCCAAAGTGCATGGATGGATCCAAGTGGACAAGGGAAATCCCTTGAAGAGATGGCTACTGACCTCACAATGGGACAGAGATGACACAACCAATGCCATCTGTCGGGCAACCATTGAGAAGGCCATCAGGCTTCTGAAGATACGATTCCGCTGCCTGGATTGGTCGGGTGGTGCCCTCCAACACCCTCCTGCAAAGGTCTGTCATCGTAGCGGTCTGCTGCGCTCTCCATAACATGGCCCTCCAGAGTGGTGTGGACCTTGAGGACAGTGAGGCCCTGGAAGGAGACAGCTCATTGGGGAAGGAGTAGGAAGTAAGAGAGGAGGAGGGATAGGGGGCAGAGGGGGATAACACTGATCAGAGGTGCCCCTGCTGCATACGAGGTGGCCTCCTCTTCCTCTGGGAAGAGAATATCTCTCCTCTCCCTCAGAGCCTCCAGCATTAGAGCCAGGGCAGCATCGATGCAGCAAGGGTCTGCCAGGCCTCCAGCTCCCATAGACATTTTACCTCCCTTTGGGACGGCACAGTGGCGCAGTGGTTAGCACCGCAGCCTCACAGCTCCAGGGACCCGGGTTCGATTCTGTGTACTGCCTGTACGGAGTTTGCAAGGTCTCTCTGTGTCTGCGTGGGTTTTCGCCGGGTGCTCCGGTTTTCTCACACCACCAAAAGACTTGCAGGTTGACAGGTAAATTGGCCATTATAAATTGCCCCTAGTATAGGTAGGTGGTGGGGGAATATAGGGACAGGTGGGGATGTGGTAGGAATATGGGATTACTGTAGGATTAGTATAAATGGGTGGTTGATGGTCGGCACAGACTCGGTGGGCCGAAGGGCCTGTTTCAGTGCTGTATCTCTAAATAAAATAAAAAAATAAAATAAAACCGCAGGACAACCAGCAGCCTCAGTGATGACTGCCTTGGGGCGTCCAAATGAGCCCCACACTTGTTCTGACCCACCTCCATTTCTGACCCCACTATCTCTAATTGGACAGGAAACCCACCACTGTACAAATTAAGGGCTTACCCATTTGAAAATCTGAACCTGAATCAGTTTCACAGCGGAGGTGGGTTTCTGACTGAAAACGACGCACATCCTGTTTCCTCTCTCTGTAACGAAGATTCAGTCCTTCCTTTCCAATATATTTCAGAATGGAGACCATGCTCAAAGAGTCATGCTTGGGCTTGTAAAGAAAATCCATTACATTCATATCTATAATTTCCCCCATCGTTAAATATAACCAAATTGTGTTGGCAGATCTATTGTTTTACACACTTTTACCATACATTGATTACAACAGAAGAAGCTGAAGTGTCTGGGAAATATTATAATGGATGACAAAGATATGTAATTATTGTGTGCTGTTCAAAACTAAATTAACATAACTAAAACCATTGCAACATCTGTGAATCATTTACCTTTTAACCCTTTTGTCATCCTGTGTGTCAATCCATTCAAAAATAAATTACTTCTGGTTTCAAATAAACAGTAAACTGTGCTTGATAATGCATCAAAAATTGTGAACAATCAAACTTTCTGGGGTCATGCTCCCAGAATCACCTAGGAAATAAATTTTGCATTATCAGAGCTCACTTTCTCCACCTAATTCCACCACTATAAAAATTGTACTTTAGGCACTGTCTCAGGGCTTTGTCAAAGACAATTTCCCTCTAAGTGCATTAGTAATGCTGGATCTATAGGTCTAAGAGATGTACAGCTTCTAAGATTCTAACTAGAGATAAAAGTGTGTATCTGCAGCAATATCTGTGTCACAGATGGTGGGCTCCTATCATACCTCGGAGGTGCGTTCCATGCAGGGGTGGGGCAGTGCAGTTAGGAATGGGAAACCTGGAAGTATGGGTTTCCTGATCATCCTGCAATTTCTTTTATTTTTTTTAATATAGATTTCCTACCCACAGCCAGCCTGGCTGCCTGATGCACAAGGCTGCAGCCGAACTGAGAGCAGGTGGGGCTAGTGGGATGGTTGAGAGTGATCTTTGGTGGGGTGGGGTGGGGAGGGAGTGTGGTGGTTGGGGGTGTCCAAACATGGCAAGGGGAAGCAGATACATTGCAGGGTGTTGACTGGTAATCTTGTTCAGCCTGGAGGAAGCATTGCTCCTCCTCCTGGCCCGCAGTAATTCTGTAAAGGCACTTACCTCATGGATTCAGCCCTTCTCACCTACTTTTACCTGTCGGGTTTCCTAGGAAACCTGGCTGGCTGTTCTTAAAAATAGAATTGCTGTTAAAATGAAGGCAGCAGCCTCATTAAAATATTTAAATGACCAACCTGCCTTCTGAGAGTGGATTGATTGCTTTCCCCTCATCCTGCCTCTGTTAAAACTGGTAGTGGGCAGGTGGGGTTCTTGTTTCTGATTTTTAGCTGTTTAATCTCCCAACTATTTTGGGGGGTGGTTATAATTATCCCCGCAATGTACAAATAAGGAATGTGCAACATACATAACAAATTTAATATATACAATACAACTGCTGAAATAGTGGTTACATTTGCTCTAGCTGTAGCTCAGAGTCATGACAAGTTCATGTCCCACTGCAGTCCCATTCTAACTAATTGTTTTTGGCATCAGTTGTGAAGCCATTGAGTTTCACTTCTCACAGAAAAACAAACTGAATTGTGGAATGTGGTCCCAAAACACTAAATAAATCATGAAATCCAATTAAATGAAAAGGAATCTAACTTATTCAGTTGCCCTTGGTCATAAGCCTTTATTCGCAGTGGTTTTTCAGTTGTATATACTTTTTTGCATCAGCAGCTTTTATGGGATAATGTCAACTTTCCAAAGTTGATTGTCAGCTTTTTGAGTTTTGTAACTTAGCCTGTATGAGACAAGCAATTGGGTACTATAGTATAGTGGTTATGGTACTAGACCAGTAATAACAATTCTTGGGCTAATGATCTGGGGATGTGAGTTCCAATCTTAACATAGCATGAATTTAAATTATGTTATTAAATAAATATAGAATAAAAAGCTAGCATTAATGACCATGAAACTACCAGATTGGTTCACTAATACCCTTTTGCAGAGAAGGAATACTGCTGTCCTTATCTGGTCTGGCTCATATGTTACTCCAGACCCACAGCGATATAGTTGACTCTTAACTACCCTCTGAAATGGCCTAGCAAGCCACTCAGTTGTATAGGGATGGACAATAAATGCTGGCTTTGCCAGCGACGCACTCACCATTTGATTGAATAAAAAAGTGCAATTTCAAGGTCTAGATCTGCTCTGGACATTTGCATAACTATATGCATAGTTGTTATATATCACATGGATGCGATATATAACAATCTACGATGACTCCAGGCAAAATCCAAGGTCTCCAACGACATACTTTGAGATTTCCTGTTTGCTGATGACTGACTGTGCGCTAGTGGCAGATTTGGAGCTGGACATGCAATGCAATATGGACTTGTTCTCCAATACATGTGACAATTTTGCCGTTACGATCAGTACAAAGAAAACTGAAGTTATGTACCAGCCAGCTCCAGGAAAGCCCCAAAGCCTTATCTCAAGGCCAAGGTTTCAGGCTATGATCAGAACCTGTCAGCAGTGGATAAGTTCACTTATCTTAGCAGCTCATTCTCTCGAGCTCTCTATATCGATGTTGAGACACATGCAAGAATTGCCATAGAAAATGTAGCCTTTGTCAGACGTCAAACATCAGTCTGGGAATGAAGAGGAGTAAGTCTGCCTTGCAAACTGGAAATCTATATAGCATAGACCTGCCCATTCTGCTGTATTCATGCCTACTGTGTACCAGCTTCATGCCAAAAAGCTCAATCACTTTCACTTGAGCTGCCTTCGGAAGCTTCTGAAGATCAGATGGCAGGACAAAATACCAGACACTGAGGTGCTCCCCTGAGCTGGCATGCCAAGCATCCACACCATATTGCGACAGTCACAACTGAGTTGGGCTGGTCATGTAGCTCGAATGCCTGACACTCGCTTACCAAAGCAAATCTTCTATGTAGAGCTTGAGTCTGGAATGTGTTGGCATGGCGGTCAAAGGAAGCGCTACAAGGGCACTCTACAGGCTGCGCTTAGGAGTTTTGATATTGACCCCGAGTCCTGGAAAAGGCTTCCCCAGGATCGCTGCACCTGGCACAATCAAATAAAAATGGGTGCGGCCTCCTTCGAAAGCAGCTGCATATCAGAGGCAGAGAGAAATGCAAGGCGAGGAAATCCTGAACCAGCAGCTCATCCAAAGCTCAATTGTCTGTGGTATCCTGTGCTGTTTGCAGCAGCGCCTTCCAGAGGCAGATCGTAGCCACCAACGTACTCACCAGAACCCAACCAAACATTCCAGATGATGGACATGGTCATCTTCGTCTCGAAGGACAAGCAACAAATGCATATTTGTGACCATTATATTTTACTTCTTTTGCCAAGTCAGGAAGTTCGTTCTGAAATAAACATCACAATATCACTCACATTCTCTTGAACTTTGTGAAAACCGGCAGAACTTTAGCTGCACCAAATTTTAATTCAGTCTGATTGACGGTTCAAATCTGTAGTGTAACATGACTCTCCCTATCACCCCATACAAACCCAATCAGAAGAAATCCACCCGGTCTCTGCTCATTGCCTATGTACAGGTTGTAAAGTCAGTCATTAGAATATAAATTAAAGGTACGTCAAAAACCCACTCTTTCCACCTGGTTGGATTATCATTCAGTGCCACTTTACTCTAGGTTAGTTAAATGGACAATTTGAGGTTGCTACGCATTATGTATCAATGTGTTGTTTGATGAAGTTACCATTTCCATCTCGTTAGTTCAACTTCTTGTCATCCCAATAAGGAGAGGGGGAAAGTCAAGATAATTTGGATCAACCTTGATCCTAATTTAATCCCAATTCTTGAGTAAACCATGCTCTTAACTACCACTGTTTAGCAATCACTAATGTGTGCTGCAAGCAATCCTATAACTACTTTCAAACACCATACTACATATCACTCCAGAATCCTATCTACAGCCTGCTTCAATCACTATTACTATTTTCTCTGCGAATCATACACCTAGCAAAAAAAGGGCAAATTACAATAGAGATTTGATGTATATTACCCGACAAAAGATGAACACAGCCTGTGGGCTGGAGCTCTAAATTATAGGAGCTTATGATAGGTAATAGAATGGAAATGGTGTAATATTTCAATATTTTCATGCTGCCTGCATTGCAATTATGATGTTAATTAATTATACAGTTGGCAGTTAACACCATCCTGAGGCACAGCCATGGTCAATTCAGTGATGTTCTGTGTGCGAGTAATTAACCTCTCCTCTTCCCTGGGATTCTCTACAAGGCGATCATTATGTTGATGATATAATTATTATTAATTCAGTTTCTATGTTTCGTTGACATTGTTAATTACTTGTCGGTAATCAGCTAATGTTTAATCTGCCTGTTGGATGGCTTTCTAACAGCTGCTCAAAATGCCTCTGAGCCCACGTATGGAGCACTTCAAAAATCACATCCCCCCTTCCCCAGTGCACTGGAAGTGTCAGCAATGTTGGCACTCATAATTAATTATTATCTTCTCGCTGCAAAGATCTCTTCAGATCAGGGGTTTTCTCAATCTAATTATATCACTGCTTCAATTATTTCAACCAGGAAGGCGATACCTGCTTGTCAATAAATCAAGAAAAGCAATGGTACCTCATTAGTGCCAAATTTCAGAAACGATCCTATTTACCTACTTGCCAATATAGCCCTAGTCAGAATAATTCCGTCCAGAAATGTGCATTTTTTTCTCCCTTAGTGATAGAACTCACACTGTGCAGCCTACCTTGTCTCGGATAACAATATTTTTTCCTTTTAATCTGTCGCAACCAAAAATAAACAAAAAAAAATTCACAAAGTGACACAAAATGCGGTCTTTTTTTTAAATGTCATGATCACAGACTTCTTGTTAGACAGCATGCTACATTTATTCTGCATAAGGATCCTTTAGCGTTCTTTGCACTGCAGCCTTGAAGCCCACTGACAGGAGAACTTGCATTCTTTGCACAGTAAAGCTTCTGCTTTCTAACTTGTGTAAAGTTTCAGCAGCAGAAAACATCTCAAGCTTATGCTCTGTCCCTAATTCTGACTCGTTACAATACTTTCACACCAGCAAAAATTAATTCATATCGTATAGGTTCACAGAAACAGAATGTCATTCAGCCCATTATGTCCATGCTGGCTCTTTACTAGACTAATCCAAAACATATCCTCTTCTCTCCCCATAGCCCTGCATCACCTCTGCTTTAAATGTTGATCCAATTGCAAGTGATCCATGGAATATTCTGGGTGCTGACAGCATTGTCTTTGTGTTTGATGAGAAAAGTAATTGGCACGTCAAATCTGTGAAAAAATTAACATTTAGAAGTTTGATGAGTTCTCAAATTGCAAGTTAAGGTGACAGTTTGCAATAGCAGGATATCCTAACTCCGATTGCAACAGCCACACAAGGCTTCTGAATGAGCAGAAAAGTGCTGCCATTTGAAAAAAATTAACACATTTCTTTCAGAGTTCAAACCTTGTGTAGGATGTTCGTGGATGAGTGTAGAAGACAGTGAGGTGTTTTAGATAATCAAAGGAATTGATAGGGAAGATAGAGAGAAACTATTTCCTCTGGAGGGATGTGACTAGTGGTGTTCCGCAGGGATCAGTGCTGGGACCTTTGCTCTTTGTAGTATATATAAATGATTTGGAGGAAAATGCAGCATGTCTGATTAGTAAGTTTGCGGATGACACGAAGGTTGGTGGAGTTGCGGATAGTGATGAGGATTGTCAGAGGATACAGCAGGATATAGATCGGTTGGAGACTTGGGCGGAGAAATGGCAGATGGAGTTTAATCCGGACAAATGTGAGGTAATGCATTTTGGAAGGTCTAATGCAGGTGGGAAGTATACAGTAACTGGCAGAACCCTTAGGAGTATTGACAGGCAGAGAGATCTGGGCGTACAGGTCCACAGGTCACTGAAAGTGGCAACGCAGGTGGATAAGGTAGTCAAGAAGGCATACGGCATGCTTGCCTTCATCGGTCGGGGAATAGAGTATAAAAATTGGCAAGTCATGAACTTTAGTTAGGCCACACTTAGAATATTGCGTGCAATTCTGGTCGCCACACCAGAAGGACGTGGAGGCTTTGGAGAGGGTACAGAGGAGGTTTACCAGGATGTTGCCTGGTCTGGAGGGCATTAGCTATGAGGAGAGGTTGGATAAACTTGGATTGTTTTCACTGGAATGACGGAGGTGGAGGGGCGACATGATAGAGGTTTATAAAGTTATGAGTGGCATGGACAGAGCGGATCGTCAGAAGCTTTTTCCCAGGGTGCAAGAGTCTGTTACTAGGGGACATAGGTTTCAGGTGCGAGGGGCAAAGTTTAGAGGGGATGTGTGAGGCAAGTTCTTTACACAGAGGGTGGTGAGTGCCTGGAACTTGCTGCTGGGGGAGGTGGTGGAAGCAGGTACAATAGCGACGTTTAAGAGGCATCTTGACAAATACATGAATAGGATGCGAATAGAGGGATATGGTCCCTGGAAGTGCAGAAGGTTTTAGTTTAGGCAGGCATCAAGATCGGCGCAGGCTTGGAGGGCCAAATGGCCTGTTCCTGTGCTGTACTGTTCTTTGTTCTTTGTTGGGGGAGTCCAGAACTAAGGCACACAACTTTAAAATTAGAGCGAGGCCCTTCATGGCTGATGTCAGGAAGCACATCTTCACACAAGGGTAGTGAGAATTTGGGACTCTTGCCCCCAAAAAGCTGTTGAGGCTAGGGGTCAATTGAAAAGTTCAAAACTGAGATTGATAGATTATTTTTAGGTAAGGGTATTAAGTGTTACAGACCCAAGGCAGGTAGCTGGAGTTAAAATGCAGATAAGACCTAATCTAACAGACTAAATGGTTGAACAAGCTTGAGGGTCTGAATGGCCTGTTCCTACCTGATTGTCAAAGTCATTGTAAAATTGTGTTTTCTTCCATTATTGCTCCATATCTGCACAGTATTTATAGGTGACCCTTGAGTGCTATTTTTGACAGGATCACAGAGGCAAATTAAACAACTGTGGGACAGCAAAGGGGGCAAGGCCTAGGTAGGGGAGGACTCAATTTTATTTATGGGTCTGTAAGTGCAATAATGGACCCATAAGAAACATTTTTTACAAAAGGGAAAACATCTTTTTGGGCCTTCTCAGGCCCCATTTCCTCTTCCTACTAGGTTGGCCTGGTGAGAAATCTACTTTGGTTATCCCATGCAGACCTGGGGTTAAATTGGCAGTCGGGCCCTGAATACTTAAGTGGAGCCAAATCTACATATTTAAAGAAGGACTCCACCAGCTTCCCACGGGTGTCACCCTTGCCTGCTCAGAGAGTAGGTTAAGATTGGAACTTACGGTAAGACAAACTAAGTCCCAGGAGCAAAGTTAACCGCCTGCCCATCTGGTTTCTGCCAGACAGGCAGAATTAAAATTGTCCCATTCTTTCAGCTGTCAGTGGAACTCCTGTTGCCCAGATTTCAGTGTGTGCTATGTGTAAGTTTGAATGTATTGGGTGAATTTTAGCCCACAATAGATGATGAATTGCAGTCGAGAAAGATTTTAAAATTTTGAAGAACTCAAACCCAAATCCAACCAACATCCAACCTACCCAGGAGGTGAGTTGGCCATTAAATTTTATTATGAGGTTGGCAGCATCAGATTAAAGCTGCTTTGTAGGTTTAACCCTGGCCAGCTGCGTTTCCCAGACCTCGGGAAAATCGGCAACTGAAGGGATGCTAGGACAGCTTTGGAGAGAAGATGAGTATCCCTACAGCACTGCTTGCCGTCCAGAAGGAGCAGGAGTGATTACCTTCCCTAACCCCCAAAGATTACCCTCTTGCCTTGTTTCAGAACCACGCCGTCAAATCCTTCCCCCAGACAAAGACTCTAAATATTGGGGATTGAAGCCCCCTCCTCTCAACCCCACCCCCAGGTCTGGGATTGAACCTCTTCCTAGAATTAGCTATCCCCAGTTCAGGGATCGGACAACATTCCCACCCCCACGCCCACCCCACCCCCACCCCCACCCCCACCCCCACCCAGTAGCCGCTGCTGGCACTCGAGTTGGGGATACGGGCTGTTTTGAGAGCTCCCCGTCCAACTGGAAGCCAAGCCTGTCAAATATATGCACTCTGTGGAGTCATAGCTCTAGAGCATGTGAGATAACCCAAACTTCCAGTTATCCCATCTGAAAGTCCACAACCCTTGCCTATACAACCTGCCGTTGTCAAGATCCGGGCCAGTTGAACTAGGGATAATCCATTATGCACTCTATTATCATAGAATTTTACAGCACAGTAGAAGGCCATTTGGCCTATCATGCTTGTGCTGGCTCTTTGAAAGAGCTATCTAAATATTCCCACTCTTCCTGCTCTTTCCTCACAGCCCTGAAAAATTTTCCTTTCCAAGAAGACAGTGTTATGAAGATGCCTCTATATTTAATTTAAAGTAATTTTTGAGGACTCATATTTAAATTGTGGCGATGGATTCATTGGAAGGCTGGCGATTTCCTAAATGCTGGACTTTGCTTTGTTGTTGACAGTTCACTGAAAGGACACTGAGATGTTGTTTGAAAGCAACCTGTGCTGGAAATCATGTGCTATAAGCTCAGTAAACAACAGAAACCTTGGTGACCTGGGGAAGATGTTTACAGAGAAGCCACATGTCAAGGTTTATGGAGGTCAAGAGGTTGACTTTCTGTTTTGGGGTTTGAATATTGTTTTGCTTCAGTTGGGGTGTGAGCTGTTTTGAAGACAGTTGGTGTTTTGCCTGCCAAGAAAAAAGAAACCACCCAGCTCACTCTTTCTCTACCTCTTTGAAAAAACCCTGCAAAGATCCAGGGCTGAATTTTTCCAGCTCACCAGCAATCTTAGTGGCGAGCTTCAAAAACTGCACGGCGCACGCGCGAGATGTGCGCTGCAGAGCCGTCGCAATACTTAATGCGGTGGCTGATTTCAATGGACAGGGCGGCACCCCCCGCACCCCCCCACTAATGACGTGCAGGGGGTAGGTGCTCCATCCCAGGCAATGACATCCGGCGTTGCTGTGTAGGCACTGGTGCCATTTTTAAAGGGCTTCAAGCCCTTCCAAACCATTTACATTTTTAAAGAAACAGCAATGATACAATAAAAGTTCTAAAAGTAATGAAAGAATCAAGCCCCTCTTCCACCCAATGACTAAACAATTTTATTAATTGCCCTTTCCCCCCAAAAAAACTTTCCTTTCAATCCGGAACTTTCCCCCCTTCCCACCATCTCCTCCACCAATCGTAATGGTTTTCCCCACTGTCCCCCAATCATACCCTGAAAACTTACCTCCTCCCCCCTCCCCACCAGTGTCCTGCATTGGATCTCCGTTCAGAGTTTGGATGGCGCGGGAGTGCCGGCCACCGACGGGAATCTGGAAGCGAGATGGCCAACACGACGAGGTAAGTAATTATTCCTTGAATTTCATAAATTAACATATTTTAATGTTGGTCCCATCGCCAAGCGGCGGCGGGAGTGGGGGTGCGGGGACGCCATGAGGCCTCGCTGCTGCCAGTAATATTGGGTGGGGTCTACCTGGAATTTTCACAACTGGGTGAGGAAGGGGTCTCAGGCTCCTCTCTGGCCCCTTTCCTGCTTTGGTCGTAACAGGGGTAAATTTTAAAACACAGTGTTTTTAGCTTAACACCTCAGTGAGTCCTTGCTCATTGCTCTCTACTTGTAATTGTAAATGAGCCAACCAGATGGGTTTTCTCAGGTTTAAACAAGAAAGATGTAAGTTTATGAACCTTACTACTCTAACTCGGTTAACATTGCTAAAATATGCGACGCCACCATGCATACGGGATAAATAGCACTAGCATGCATACGGGATAAATAGATACAGCAGGGGAGAAAGAATTAAAGGGGGAGGTTTAAGTAGAGTTGGCAATAAATAGAATTCAGTTACTGTCTTTTGGTTTGGATGTAAAGTTCTTGGTTGGATTTGAGGTCTTGCAGTTCTTGCTGGAGCCCAGTGCATACTTTCAAACATGCTTCTCTGGTACCAGAAGACTGAAGAGGTCCTCTTTCTTGAGTCTTAAGGTGCTTCTGTGGATCCCTGGGACTTTGCTTGACTAAGAGAGAGACAGGGAGAGACCTTCCTTCTCTTTTGTCTTCAAATTGCAGTCTGACAAACCTTTCTGTGAGGCACAATTAAAACAGTTCCCAGGCTGGCCAGTAGGTAAGTCATGAGACCAGCCTTTTGTTTCAAACTGCATTTTCTGCGAGGGTTGTTGATTCTCAAAGTTCTCCAGTCACACTCGGTGGGGTGTGGGGTTCTGGCTCTTACACAGACAAAGAAGATTGATTATTATGATTGTCCAGGCCAATCTTGTTAATTGGATCATGAGCACTTCCATTGTCACTCTATTCAACTGTCTATCAGAATGCAAATGTGCAGCCATGTTTCAGTTGTCCAACTCGGTTTCTTTTTTAAACAGGTTCTTTACAATGTCCAGTTTATAAAAAAAGTTAAAGTAGTGTCCCATATGACAAAATTAATATGTTTCCATTTGGCAGGTGTGATTTCCATCACAACATCGAGGCCCATGGCAGGCCTCTCCCAGTGGCATTTTCCGGGCCCCCCCCCCACTCTCGCCATGACCCCTGATTTTGGGAGGCTGGTAAAATCCAGCCCCTAGTGTGGGAGAGTTAAAATCCCTGGTGCAGCATCTCTCCTGAGAAGCTGGAAAAACCTGCCAAATTAATTCTCAACGTCGCTTGATAAGAACTGCTTGAGAAATGATCCCAGTGACCCATCTCCATATACCCGGACGCCAGACCAAAAGGAACAACTGACTTCCTTCCATATCTTCTCTTTTTTCTTCAAGAATTAGCAAATATTTGGTCAAGGTATGGTTTTTTCTCTTTTTTTTTGTAACCGACCTGCAGAGAGAATGTCTGTATTTTTTTCAGCGTGTGTGGGGAATTTAAAAAGGGAGCTTTCATATTTCAATCTGTGTGTTAATGCTTTGCTTCATTACTGGCTATGTCTTGTTGGTAATAAACTCATAATTTTGTTTTTTATTAAAGAAACCTGTTTGGTGTATTTTACTCTGGGATAAAGAGTAGAGAGTATGATTGACTGAATCGGTAACTGGGTAAACATTTTTAAATATATGTTGTGACCTGTGGAGAAGTGAGACTAGAAAAGACAGTGCACTCCTCCCACCTCAGTCGTAACAATATCCCTTTTGAAAGGTACTATTGAATTTGCATTCACCACTTTTTCAGACAGTGCATTCAAAATCATAAGAGCTCCTGTATAAAAAAAGTCTCATCTCTGGTTTTTTTGCCAACTATCTTAAGTCTGTGTTCTTTGGTTATCAACCCTCCTGTGAGTGGAAACCGTTTCTCCTTATTTAGAACATAAGAACATAAACAGAAGCTGGAGTAGGCCATTTTGCTCTTTGAGCCTGCTCCTCCATTCAACAACATCATGGCTGATCTTCTGCCTCAACTCCACCTTCCAGCATTATCCTCATATTGCTTAATTCCTTTAGTACCCAAAAATCTATCGATCTCTGTCTTGAGTATACTCAATAACAGAGCATCCACAGCTCTCTGGGTAGAGAATTCCAAAGATTTACAACCCTTTGAGTGAGGAAATTTCTCATCTCAGTGCTAAATTGCTAACCCCTTATTTTGAGACTGTGACCCCGTGTTCTAGATTCCCCAGCCAGGGGAAACATTTTCTCAGCATCTACCCTGTAAAGCCCTTAATTTTATATGTTTCAATGAAATCACCTCTCATTCTTCTAAACTCCAGGGAATATAGGCCTAGTTTACTCAATCTCTCCTCACTAGATAATCCCTTCATCCCAGGAACTAGTCTAGTGGATCTTCATTGCACTCCATCTAGGGCAAGTATGACCTTCCTCAGTTAAGGAGACCAAAACTGTAGACAGTACTCCAGGTGTGGTTTCACCTGTGCCTATACAATTGTAGGAACATTTCTTTACTCTTATACTCCAATACATCTGTAACAAAATCTAACATATCATTTGCTGTCGAAATTGCATGCTGTACCTTATTTATTCTTGACGTGTTCCTAGTTGTCTTAATTCTGTATGGATCAGAAGGCTCATGGTTGTGCAGACTATATTCACCCATGCACTAAAGATTCCTTCTAGTGACAGTTGGGCAATGTGCCCCGAGACCCCAGTGGCACCTGCCAGCCAGGTACTGAATTTGGCTGGGTGTTGGGTGGGACACTGGAAAGATTTATTTCAATGAGGGCCTTAAGATTGTCAGGGCCTTCCAAGCCCCTGACCTGTCCAGTGTACTGCCCATGTACCCTTCCTGCACCACCCCCCCAGTAAAAATCAAGGCCCATGTTTTTAATTATAAAGCCAAGAGTCCTGCATGCTTTTTGAGCAGCATTATCAGCTTGTCTGTCACCATCAAATATGAGGAATTTCACGTGCATGTTTGTGCCCTGCTACAATTCCTTCAAATCTCTGTGTTCCTAGCATATATTGAGCCAAAGTTGGAAGACAGTAACAAGTGGAGGGTGCTCTCCAGTTAAAATCATCCCCAGTAAGAGATGTCTGATTTCGGAGAGTTTTGTGCTGGTGGAATTTCAGGCTAACATTACCTACATGTTGTATCTAGATTTTTAAAAAAAGTAATGACAGTTTGGGGAGAACTTGTGAGGTGTGTGGAGTGTGATTTGTGGGCTATCATTGATCCCGTGTACTGAGGGAAAGCACAGCTGGACAAAGTGGTGGAAAATTGAGTCGCCGAAGCAGAAGATCTCTCGGGCTTGAGCAGCAATTGGCCGTACCGCATAGAATCACAGCACATATGTGGTGCTAAATTTTATCGGCCCATGGAGGCAGATATGGAGGTGGGGAGTCCAGTAAAATAGCGGGGAGCCATGTCTGGACAGCTCCCAGGGTAGGCTTCAAAGTAGATAATTAAAGGCCCAATTAAGGACCATTTTAAGGGGGCCGCCAGCATTTTGCCTCCCTGTGGTAGTCCAGGGGGCCATTGGAGCCGGAGGTTCTATGCCCCACAGAGGGGGACATGGGCAGGAAAGGCAGCCCCATGTCTTCAACGATCCCTCCCTCGGGGCCTACCACCTTTGGACCCATATATTTTAATTTGTATTTACCTGTTGAGGTGACCCAAGGTCTCCTGCCTGCCTCAGCAGCATCCACTTCTTCCCAGTGGCCCTGCTGAGGCTTCAGAACTGCCAGCTCTATGATTGGGCCAGTAGCATCAGGAGCCTGCATGCCATCTTTAATTGGATAGTTGGCCACCTGCAGTTAAAATCACCGAGCCAGTCCTGTTGCTGGCAAGTGTGGGCTCAGGACCCACTTTTCGGCCCAATATTGGGGTCCTGGAGCCCGTGGTAAAGTTCAACCTGTGGTTTCTGGATCACAGGGACAAAATGATCCTGTGCTTGTATCACACAATGGGATAGATCTGGACTATGAGTGATAACGTAAAACAGGTGTGAATGACTCAGCAGCCCATTTTACATCTCTCCCGGTTTTTATTTCCATTGAATTCAATCAGGACAGATGTAAAATGGGCTGTCGACTCACAATCACCCTTTTTACACGACCGAACAAAGACATGAGCTATCCCGGTGTGTATAAGTGTCCCAAGGCTTTGTTTCACAATTGACAAAATCTTAAACTCATACTTTTAGCAATCGTAGCTGCTAATTGTTATTCTGTCAATCTGTAGAACATAATTATCTGATCTAGCCAACAATACATTGGATTCTTTATTATTAGTTTGGAAGCAACTAGTACCTAATATCACAAATTCATTGAGTTGACTAGTGTCAAATGTTATGTTTTTGCTGGTTTGTTGGATATTTTATATATCTGTTTTATCTCTGAGCAATAAGAAATGACACTAATTCAAAATCAACAACTGGTTTTTTATAGTACTTTAAAATATCTCAGCACTTACAAAATTTCAGTACAATGTCTTTCTCAGAACTGTCTCTGTTTTTCTCGAACATTCCAGCCTGTCTCTTTTCGCTTCAGTTTCAACACACTTGGCTTAAGTAATCAAACACAGTGAACACTGATTAATGGGCAGACTAATACAATCAAACCCAGATCAATCAAACACTACATCGATTAAGATGTAGTCAAATTTCCAGATTTCTTCATATCATTATGGCATGAATGACATTTCTCTGGAATGAAACACCATTGGCCGTGGCCTAATGCTCAAGCCAAGTAAATGCCCAACTGCTGATAACATAGAATGTACAGCACAGAAACTGGTCATTAAGCCCAACTGGTCTATGCTGGTATTTATGCTCTGCATGAACCTTTTCCCACCCCTCTTCATCTACCTCTATCAGCATAACTTTCTATTCATTTTTCCCTCATTTAGCTTCCCTTTAAATTCATCTATGCTATTTGCATGAACTACTCCTTGTGGTAGCGAGTTCCACATTCTAATCACTTTCTGGGTCTCTCACACAAATCACGAATATCTAGAACAATAAAGAGTTGAAAGTGAATTAAGGTTTGTAAACTAGTCTAAGGGTTTTCGTGATCTAAACCATTAAGAACAAAGTTCAGACATTTTACCAACACTAATTTTAGCTTGCAACCTTGAATTCTTTCCTTTTTATCTGCTAGTTTTTAAAGTGGACTTTTTAAAAATGTAATTACAATTATAATTATTCTGCTTTCGCTGAGTTCCTGCTCCTTACAATCTGCTCCAGTTTTGTGAGGTAAATGTAACCCAGACTGACATTCACCAATGGAAATTAAACTCATTTGGAATATGTAAATACCGTTTTAGAGATAATTAATTTGTAATTAATTACGGGGGGAATTAAAGTGAATAAAATATTCCTTTTTTAACCTTTGTCCAATATTTTGTTATTTGCTCCTTATAACGAAGAGGACAGATTTCAGTAAACCTATGACAAAAATTGAAAAGACAAACGTTTCACTTTTAACATTTTAATTCAAATGGAGCCCCGATTGAAAATTACATTGTTTAACTGTTTGAAATTCTGAATGTACATCTTTGGTCTTACCTAATTTATAATGCTTCTCTGTTCTTAATGGAATGTACCATTGATGATATCATGGGTTGATTCTAAGACGTTCACCGTAATTATTTGTCAACCCATTACATCATACAGAGGAATGAACCACAATGAAAGGGGAACAACCTAATTTTGACAATGGAATTTAGGAACATGATTTAGTGAAGGCCCCTTAGGTTCCAGAAGTCATATATAAAAAAAGATCATAGATTATTTTAATAAACCTTTCTTAGCTCAGCCAAATCTAATGATATTACATTTTAGTTACTTTTACACTATTAATAGGAATTTTGTTAGAGATTGTTTGCCTCAACTCATTCCTATGTATGCCACTTCAGTTACCCAGTAACAACATCAAGTACTTGTAAACTGGTGTCGCACCTAGAGACAGAATAAATCACCTCTTGTCTGCTTGTATCTCAGAAGAATACCCAACCCCCACTAATTCAACACTTTTCCTTTTCCCACACTAGCTATCCTGTAGCATCTTTAAGTGAGATTGCCAACTTAGTGGCAATTTCTGCTAAATTGAGTGAGCCATCATCAATAGGAAATATTTTGTGACTGCGCAAACTCATTTCATATCAGATCATTACAGTCAGCAAACAGAGGAAACATTCATTCCATCCATCTGGGCTCAATCTGAGCCTGGGTCATAGAAGACAAGAGCTGATAGCTAACCCACTGAAACACCCATCCTGCACCTGCTAATGGCTGAACTAGTTTATCGGAAGATCAGACTTGATCTGCTTCTTGATGGCATGATAGTCATTTGTTACAATCCACCCATTGCTGAATTAGCAGATCTGAGATTTACCATTATGGCCTAGAGATTCGTAGGACTAAAGGCTGTCAAGTCCCCTGGACCTGATGGCCTGCATGCTAGGGGCTTAAAAGAAGTGACTGAAGAGATAGTGGTGCAATCTTTCAAAATTTCCTAGATTCTGGAAAGGTTCCAGCGGAATTGAATGCTGCAAATGTAACACCTCTATTCAAGAAAGCAGGTCAGTTAGTCTAACATCTGTGATTGGGAAAATGCTGAAATCCATTAAGGAAGTATTAGCAGGAGATTTAGAAAACCAATATACAATCGTGCAGAGTCAAAATGGTTTTATTAAAGGGAAATTGTGTTTGACAAATTTATTTGTGTTCTTTGAGGATGTAACAAGTAGGGTGGATAAGGGCGAACCAGTAGATGTAATGTATTTGGATTTCCAAAAGGCATTTGATAAGGTCTCACATAAAGGTTACTACTACACAAGATAAGAGCTCAAGGTGTTGGGGGTAATATATTAGCGTGGATAAAGAATTGGCAAACTAGGAAACAGAGAGTTGCGATAAATGGGTCATTCTCAGGTTGGGAAACTGTAACTAGTGGAGTGCCACAGAGATCAGTGCTAGGGCCTCAACTATTTACAATCTATATTAATGACTTGGATGAAGGGACAGAGTGTATTGTAGCCAAATTTGCCTATGATACAATGATAGGGAGGAAAGCAAGTTGCAAGAAGGACACAAAAAGTCTGCAAAAGGATATAAATAAGTTAAGTGAGTGGGCAAAAATTTGGCAGATGGAGTATATTGTGGTTGTCCACTTTGGCGGCAAGAACAGAAAAGCAGAATATTATTTAACTAGAGAGAGACTGCAGAATGCTGCGCTATAGAGTCATCTGGGTGTCTTTGTACATGAATCACAAAAAGTTAGCATCAGGTACAGCAAGTATTAAGAAGGAAAATGGAATATTGGCCTTTATTGCAAAGGGAATGGAATATAAAAGTAGGGAAGTCTTGCTACAACTATGCAGGGTGCTGGTGAGACCATACCTAGAGTACTGTGTACAGTTTTGTTCTCCTTACTTAAGGAGGGATATACTTTTATTGGACTGGGTTTAGAGAAGGTTCACTAGGCTGATTCCTGGGATGAAGGAGTTGTCTTATGAGGAAAGGTTGGGCCTATACTCATTGGACTTTAGAAGGATGAGAGGTGATCTTATTGAAACATAGAAGATTCTGAGGGGCTTGACAGAGTAGATGCTGAGAGGATGTTTCCACTCATAGGGGGAATCTAGAACTACGAGGTACAGTTTCAGAATTAGGCGTCTTCCATTTAAGATAGAGAGGAGGAGAAATTTCCTCTCTCAGAGGATCGTTAATCTTTGCAATTCTCTACTCCAGAGAGCAGTGCAGGCTGAGTCAATGAATATACTCAAGGCTGAGTTAGAAAGAATTTTGATCTACAAGGGAGTCAAGGGTTATGGGGTTGGCAGGAAAGTGGAGTTGAGGCCACGATCAGATCAGCCATGATCGTATTGAATGGCAGAGCAGGCTCAGGGGCCAAATGACCTAATCCTGCTCCCCTCTCAACTTATTGTATTTTGCCTGGTTCTCACTTGAGGAATTCACCTGACATGCATCACATATCCTTTTATTTTGTTTCATCATAATTTCGATCTCCCTCATCATCCAAGGAGCCTTGCTTTTGGTTTCCCTACTTTCCGCCCTTGTTGGAATGTTAAGGTGGTGGATACGGATCAAATGGTAGCCGTCAGAAGGGAATTGGATAAATACTTGAAGAAGAAAAATGAAGGGATATGAGGAAAGGGTGTAGAAGTACATTTACCTGGATTGTTCTTTGCCAGAGGCAACATAGACTCAATGGGCCATATGGCGTCCTTCTGAGCTGTACTATTCTATGATTCGATGATTTGTAGTCAGGTGCTACATGCTGCATAACTTTGCAATAATAGCTGAAAAGCCATTACCATCACCTGTGCAGCAAAATGTGGAGTAGAATGAGTAAGAGGAGCATTTCCTGAAGTATGTCCAGCAGTTTTCTTTGTTAGTTTGGCACCCTAATTCTCCTGCTTCCAAAATAAGGTCAATAAATCAATTAAAACTGACCTTTCAAGAGATGGCCTCCATTGGTCCCTTTAAGGTTTGGTGTCAAGCCCAGGAGAATACTGACCGTAGCATGCACAGTGTACACTACAGTCAGTCACAAAGAACTTTTGCAAACCTCCTGCCCCTTACCCTAAATCTATGCCCCTGGTTCTTGACCCATCCGCTAAGGGAAAAAGTTTCTTCCTATCTAACCTATCAATGCCCCTCATAATTTTGTACACCTCAATCCTGTCCCCGCTCAGCCTTCTCTGCTCCAAGGTAAACAACCCTAGCCTTTTCAGTCTCTCTTCATAGCTGAAATGCTCCAGCCCAGGCAACATCCTGGTGAATCTCCTCTGCACCCTCTCCAGTGCAATCACATCCTTCCTATAGTGTGGTGACCAGAACTGTACACAGTACTCCAGCTGTGGCCTAACTAGCATTTTATATAGCAACATCATAACCTCCCTGCTCTTATATTCTATGCCTCGGCTAATAAAGGCGAGTATCCCATATGCCTTCCTACCACCTTATCTACCTGTACTGCTGCCTTCAGTGATCTATGGACAAGTATGCCAAGGTCCTTCTGACCTTCTGTACTTCCGAGGGTCTTACCATCCATTGTATATTCCCTTGCCTTGCTGGTCCTCCCAAAATGCATTACCTCACACTTTTCAGGGTTAAATTCCATTTGCCACAGCTCCGCCCATCTTACCAGCCCATCTATATCTCCCTGTAATCTAAGGTTGACCGAAGTCTCTCTGTGGCTGCTGTCTCCTGTGAACAGCGATCTGCATGAGAGAACACAAATATGTGTGGGTTCGGCTGTACATATCCTGTAATGTCAAACATGCCTGATGTGATTCTCCATAATTTATTAATATTTCAATGAATGGCAATAATCACTCTGTTACGCAGTGACTCCAGTCACCCCATCAGATATTGCTCTAGCTCCCTACCAGTTCTAAAGCCTCTTCCTCGGCATGGTTTAAAGTATGAATGTCAGGGATCCCTCTACCAGTCCTGGCCACCTCCCTTCTGTTATGGACCCTCTTCTCTTGCAAGAGGAAGGATGGAGGAATTATAAATTGGCATAAGTATCACCATGACAGTTCTGCTACTATGGGCTCCTCATCCCCAGCTGGGGGATCTCATATATCTCATGATGACACACGCTGTGATGAGATTTACTGGGAGTGAGCCATGAACAAAGTTGGTGTGTGGCCCAGATGCAGCCATGCATCTGTTAGGTTGAGGTTAGAACCTCTCTGCCATTGTGCTGGTAGTGGCACCCTCACCATATCTCACACCCTGCCATGTAGTCACATGCAAACCCCAAAAAGAGCATTGAAATGGACCATTCACCTTGGCTGAATGTAGTAGGTCATTGACCTCCTTCCTGTACTGGACCCATTTGTGTTGGGTGACCCCATGGTTGCTGACCTCCTCTACAATGCCCACCCAGGCTTGCTTGGTCAGGCAGGAGGACCTCTTCTTGCCATCACTGGGGAAGAGAACCTCCTGCCTTTCCCTTGCAACCTGGAGGAGAATCTGCAGGGAGGTATCACTGAAGAGTGGGGCCACCCTTTGTCTACTCTCTGCCATCTTGTCCACTGTTCCTAGGGGGGGTTGGGTGGTGTAGGAAACTGTGCTGTAAATTTTTATGCTTCACAGTACACAGAGCTTCTATTGATTGCAAGACAGGAGTGATTGCAGGGCTGACAGGCTTTAAAAGATGGCACCAGCATGTGATCCGCTGTCAGCTGATGCTGTAATCAGTGTCTCAATTCCCGCCCCAGCCACGTGATTTGGGGTGACCGGCGCCCCCGTTATGCTAAATGGCCACCCGCTGCGCAATCATGGCATTGTGACCGCACACGTGATGCACAGAAATGCCGCCATTTCCTTCAGCCCTATCACTCTATCAGACAGTATATTCCAAATCTTAACCACTCCTTGTTAACTAACAATTTTTTTCCTCATTTTATCTCTGGCTCTTTTGCCAATCATCTAGAAATACAGTCAGGGTTTACTACAAAGCTCAAAGGGGGCAAAAGTGTATCCTGAGCAAACTGATGATCTGTACAGTGGTACAGTGGGATTTCTGGTGATGCCATTGCTCTTGTTGTAGGGCGGGTTCCTCAGAGGACACAAGTGTGTCATGTCCTGATGGTATATCCCGTGTCTCCAAGTAACTGACCTGTGACATGACAGCCTAGTTGGAATAAAGGTGGCAGTAGAGAGCTGGTGCAGAATGAATGAATCTTGACTGCTATCAGACTTGCATGAGGCATTGCCTGTGGTTGCAAAATAGCTGTACTTTCAGCGGGTAGAATCATTTTCTATTGAGAAAGATATCGGGCACGCAGAGCAATGTGTGCATTGTCTATGATGCCTTGGACCCTAGAGAGGCCTATGGGGGTGACGCCTAGTGCTCTCTCATCCTGCTTTATTCTGTGTATGGGAATGAGATGTAGCTGCTCCTCCTGGTGTATGTAATGAATTCTTTTATGTTGTCTGATGAAACATAAATGAGATGCATGGAGTCCAGTTGCTTGAAGAACTCAAACAGATTTATTACAGCTTAACTATTAAACAGTACAGAGCAAACTATTTACAAAACCTTACTCTAGGATTTACAGTTACAGAGTGACTCTGGCTCTGAATCACATGACTGTGTCCTGGTACTTGGCTCATTAGCATACTAAGATCCTAAAGGGACATCACTCTTAAAGGCAACATCCCCTTTCTTTCCAAAGATAAGTCTTGAATGCTAAAAATAAAAACACATAAAATTAAATAACATTAAAATTATTTACACAGATGTAGAGATTATGAACTTTACATGTGCAGAAGCTTAATAGTCCACTTATTGTTTCAGTGGTTTGACAATTCTTCCAGATATGGTTATGGTATAACCTTCTGGGGATGTCAGCCTTGGCTGTTTTGGTTTGCAGGCATGTTGTCACTGTGTTGGTTGCTGTCCTGTTGTTCCATCACACCCTCATCATTGGAGTGTGTTCTTTCGAGTCCACTGTGTGCAAGTGGGGTTTGCACACTTCTCTAAGTTGGTTTCGGTTTCTCCTCAACACTGCTGCGCTCGGTGTTGTAATCTCATAGGACCTAGGCTCACTGCAACTTTTGGATACCTCTGTGGGTAGCCATGTTTTCATTGTGGGATGCAGGACCCTGACCTTTTGTCCTACATGTAGCTGAGGTAGTTCTGCCCCTGCATGCCAGTCATGTGCCATCTTCATTCTCGCCTGTTTTTTGAGCAGTGTCACCTGCATCTTGGAGAATTTGGACAGATGGTGGCTTGGCAGATTTGTCTGACTTGTTTTTTTAAAATTCTTTGATGGGATGTGGGCATCCCATCAAAGCTAGGCCAGAATTTGTTGCCCATCCCTAATTGCCCATCCCTAATTGCCCTTGATAACAGAGTGGCTTGCTAGGCCATTTCAGAGGGCAGTTAAAAGTCAACCACATTGATGTGGGTCTGGAGTCACATGTAGGCCAGTAAGGATGGCAGATCTCCTTCCCTAAAGGACATTATTGAACCAGATGGGTTTTTACCACAATCAATAGTAGTTTCACAACACCATTGCTGAGACTAGCTTTCAATTCCAGATTTTGATTAATAAATTGAATTTAAATTCCACCAGCTGCCTTGGTGGGATTTGAACCCATATTCATAGAGCATTAGCTTGAATTACTAGTTCAGTGACGTTACCACTATACCTCCAGCTACCCCTGCCAAACATGATCTCTGCGGGTGATGGTAATCCCATATCCATAGATGTAGCTCTGAGGTGGAGCATGGCAACATGAAAATCTTGTTTCGTTGTCCTACACGTTAGGATAAGTGATTTAACTGTGCAAGCCATTCACTCAGCAAGACCATTAGATCCAGAGTAATGTGGTGAGGACGCCAAATGGTTTACGCCCCATTTGTCACACATATCCCTGAAAGGTTTTCCTGTATACTGTGGCCCATTGTCAGAAATGATTTCTTCAGGTGCACCGAATAGACTGAATATGGCACTCAATGTGTCGGTGACGACCATGCTTGAAGTGTCTTTTACCTGTCTGATATTTGGAAATTCGGAGAAATAATCAGTGACCAAGATAAAGTCATCTCCATTAACGGAAAATAAGTCAGTAGTGATTTTGGACCAAGGGGCTGATGGAATCTCGTGAGGGTGTGGAGGTACTTTGTGTTGTGGCTGTTGGCGCTGGCTTGCCTTGCACATCCTTACTAAACTTTCGATGTCACTATTGATTCCTGGCTAAGGATCAGTGTCTCATGCCAGTCGTCTCAGTCACTCTATGCCCATATAGCCTTGGTGAAGTTGTCAGAGAGCTTTGGGCACAATCACTTGTTTTCCTTTGAATGTGATGCCTCTCAAGATACTATTTTCATCTCTGTAAGGCCAAAACATCTGAGGGTTTCTAGCACCTCTTTTACTGTGTCAGGCCAACCTTCTATGATGACTCTCCACAGTGGCTTCTGTTGTGGGTCATTGGCTGTTTCTGATTGTAGTTGGTCACATTTGTGCTGACCAAAATTCAATAAGTCGATTTTGAGCACATTGTCCACCTCGATGTCCATGCCGTCTACTTCTTCATTCTTGCTCCGATTTGGCAATCCGCTCAGCGTATCAGAGGTGACCATTTTGGTATCTGATTTGTAGCAGACGTCGAAGTCGCACCCCTGCACTTTCACTAAGAACCGCTTTAGTCAAGGTGGTGTGCTTGTCAATGGTTTGCGCCAGATCTTCTCCAGTGGTTTGTAGTCAGTTTCCACCGTGAACTGCTTACCGAACAGGTAGGTGTGGAACCTTGTGATCCCAAACAGCAGAGCAAGTGTTTCATGCTCTATGTTTGAGTAATAGGACTGTGCTGAGGATAAACATTTGGACCCGATCGGTTTGCCATCCTATAGGATGCACACTCCTAGTCCTTTTTGTGAGGCATCGACTTCCAGGATTGTCATCTTCCTTGGGTCGTAGTACTGCAGGGTACAGGTTTCTGCTGACAATGCTTGTTTGAAAGACTCAAACATATGCTGATGGTCCTCCTGCTCTACAAATGGTACGTCTTTCTTTAAGAGCTGTCTCAGTGCTGATGTTTTGTCAGAAAAATTGGGAATGTATGGTGCCAAAATGTTGAAAAATCCAAGACATCTCTGGAGGTCTTCTTTGTCTTGTGGGAAAGGTATTAACCTTACTTCTTCGACTTTGCCTGGGTCAGGAGAGATTCTGCGACCTGACTAGATGGAGCCAAAGAAATTGGTCTGACTCATATTCGTCTGGCACTTCTTGCTGTTAAAAATGAGCCCTTCATGACGAACTACTGCCATCAGTGAATGGAGATTTTGATCATGTTCTTCTTTGGCTTTGCCCATTACCACAGTGTCATCGGCAATGCATATGCAGCCAGGCATGTGTTCTATAATTCTGTCCATATGCTGCTGAAACAGATCTTGACTGACAGACAAGCTGAAGGGAGGTCTCTGGAAGTAATAACTTTCAAATGGTGTCCTGAAGGTGGTAACTTCTTGAGATTCCTTAGCTAGGTGTACCGACCAATATCCATGTTTAGCTTGGAGAAGAATTTGGCTACTGTGAGCTTGGGATTCAATTTCTTTAATGTTGGAATCTTGTGGGGGCATCTCTTTAGGGAGAGGTTCAGACGTCTCGGGTCTAGACACACCCTGATTGCTCCATCTTTCTTCAGTACGCACGTAATCGAGCTGCACCAGTCTGTGTGATAATGCACATGACAGAAGATGGCATATCATTCCATGTTATCTAACTCACGCTTAAGCCTTTCTTGTATGTGCATGCTGCATTTTCTGGGAGGATTGATTGACGGAATTGCATCCTCTCTGAGGTGCAGTATGGTATCGCCTTTGAAATCTCCTACGGTGTCGAACCTGTCCGGATTTGTTTGTTGTAGGTCATGGACTGACTCAATGTGGGTACCCTTGGTGACCTCGTGGATGGTCATAATGTTGAGGTCCTTACACACTGGCAGCCCTGCCACTGCTGGTTCACTCATGTCTACAAGGTAGAATGTTTGTGGTTTCCATGCCTAAGTGCCATAGCGGCATTGTATCGTTAGTGTGTCATTGCAAGGAATGGGTGACCCGTTGTATGCAGATAACTTGGCAGTTGTTGGTTGTGTCATTGACTTCCAAAGACTATAGTACACATCTTGAAGGATTCGGACTGTTAGGATATTTGCACTAGCGCAGGTCTCAATCTTGACCCTCAGTGTATGTTTGCCAGCTTTCTTTGGGCACCCGACGTTAATAGTGGCGAAAGCTTCCAGTTGTTTGACTTCATCAATGTGATATGTCAGGTTCACAATGTGGAACGCTTGCTCGTCTTTTGACTGAGAATCACTCTTCACTGAGTCTTGTCTCAGGTATGTTTCGCAGTGGACTTGATGTATTGGCCTATGTTTACGCAGGGCCCTGGCGCTTTTCTTGCTGCTGTTGCTCTGTTGCTGCGCCTGTCATCTATGACTTCTGGCTCCGTCTTGGGAGCCATATTTCTTGCATATGTGAGCACAATGTCCTTTTGCACTGCACGCCTTGCACAGGTCTTGAAATTCAGGACAACTTTGTGGCGAGTTGGACCAGCCACACTTACCTCACAGCTTGCTTGCTCTTTTTGACCTGGTTATGGTGCCGATATTGTTGGCTGCACCTAGTGCTTGCAGGTGCTGTTGTCCAGCTACAATGGCTTCATATTTCCTACCATCTTCCAGTAGCGCATCAATGCTGTGACCTTTCTTTTTCTGCAAGATGTCTTTCTGAAATGCTTCATTGGGTGTTGATAAAATCACCATACATGTGGGAGACATGATTGGGAAATTTACTGCTGACACAAAAATTGGTTGTGTAGTTGATAGTGAAGTGGTTAGCTGCAGACTCCAGAATGATATCAATGGTTTGGTTGAGTGGGCAGCAAAGTGGCAAATGGAATTCAATCCAGATAAGTGTGAAGTAATGCAATTGGGGAGGGCAAATAAAGTGAGGGAATGCACAATAAACGGGAAGATATTGAGAGGGGTAGAAGAAGTGAGAGACCTTGGAGTGTACATCCACAGGGCCCTGAAGGTGGCAGGACAGTTAGATAGAGTGGTGAAGAAGGCCGAGGTATAGAATTCAAAAGCAAGGATGTAGTGCTGGAACTGTATAAAACACTGGTTAGGCCACAGTTGGAATATTGCATACAGTTCTGGTCACCACATTGCAGAACAGTGGCGCAGTGGTTAGCACCACAGCCTCACAGCTCCAGCGACCCGGGTTCAATTCTGGGTACTGCCTGTGTGGAGTTTGCAAGTTCTCCCTGTGTCTGCGTGGGTTTCCTCCGGGTGCTGCGGTTTCCTCCCACATGCCAAAGACTTGCAGGTTGATAGGTAAATTGGCCATTAGCAATTGCCCCTAGTATAGGTAGGTGGTAGGGTAATATAGGGACAGGTGGGGATGTGGTAGGAATATGGAATTAGTGTAGGATTAGTATAAATGGGTGGTTGATGGTCAGCACAGACTCGGTGGGCCGAAGGGCCTGTTTCAGTGCTGTATCTCTAAACTAAACTAAACTAAATTGCTCTGGAGAGAGTACAGAGGAGAAGAAGAATGTTGCCAGTGTTGAAAGTTGCAGCTATGAGGAATGATTGGATTGGCCAAGGTTGTTTTCCTTAGAACAGAGGAGGCTGAGGCGTGACTTAATTGAGGTGTACAAAATTATGGGGAGCCGAGATAGAGTAGACAGGAAGGACCTGTCTCCCCTGGTAGAGAGTTCAATTACCAGGGGGCACAGATTTAGGGTGATTAGTAGAAGGATTAGAGAGGACATGAGGAAAAACGTTTTCACCCAGAAGGTGGCAGGTGTCTGGAATTCACTGCCAGTAATGGTGGTGGAGGCAAAATCCTCAATTCTTTTCAAAGGTACCTGGACATGCACCTGAAGTGCTTTAACTGGCAAGGCTATGGACCAGGTGCTGGAAGGTGGGATTAGATTGGGCAGCTAGTTTCTTTTTTTTCCTTCTCGGCCAGCACGGACACGACAGGCTGAATGGCCTCCTTCTGTGTTGTAATTTTTCTATGGTTTCTATGGCTTCTACCAACTCCATTATTCGGTCTGACAGCTCAGTTTCTGAGAAGTCGCATTCATTGCCCTTACTGCGGCATCTACTGACGAACTGTTCTATTGTTTCCTCTGGCTATTGTCTATAGGACATCAATTCCAGGCAGCGAATTGTAAAATTCACTTGTAATCGGAACTGATTTTCCAGCACTTTTCATATCTTTGCAGGATATTTCTGGTCCTCTTCAGAGCTGTTGATTCTGTGTAATCCCTCATTTCCAATGGCTATTAGTATTTTTAAAGCCTGTTTTTCTGGTTGTACAATTATTTGGTTTCTGAAGAATAACTGCATTCTTAGTTTGAACAGTTGGAACTCGAATAGGATATACAAGGCCTTTCAGTTCATGCTGGGAAATTTGGTATCTATATTCCTGCTGATCTTTTGATTTAAAACTTGCTTTAAGAATTTTTCTATTACTCTGCACTGTTTCCCTTTTAAGAGACTTTCTTTTATTTATACTAGCTGCTTTGATTGACAGGACCAGGCGCTTGCTAGTATTGTGTGTTTATCTTGCTCCCAGAACTTAAACCTGTTCTGTTTACACAGCTGCTCACTCACTGTTAGAGTTAGTTTATGTTCTTCATGCTTGAGTGGTTTTAATGTTATTTTCACTGTGGCTTTGTGAATGGAAGATCTTATTCATGCTTGAGTATTTTAATAGGTTTTTTAAACTTTGGCTGCACGGATGAAGGCTCTGCAGTGACCTGGGCTTTCCGTTGTTCGTTCTTATGGATGCCTCCTGTAATGGTGCCAACCTCGATCAGCCGAGGAAAGGAGTCGAGGCTTCCCCTTTTTTTATACTTGGAGCTTTTGAAAAAATTAATCTTTTCAAGGACTTCAAAACTTTTCTTTTAAAGCAGTGTCCCTCAGCCGTCGACATAATGGCTCACCTGATTTACTTGAAGCCTATCGTTCTGTGCTCTGTCTTCTACAGATTGTGGTAAGTTCTTTTTTCACTGTTTGAGCCAGTATTTTCCTTGAACTTTCTCTCTACTGGCTAGGAAAGGTCGTTTTAGGAGCTGTTTTAACTGTTGTGATGAAAACCACACCTACCAGAAATGGAACATATAGTAATTTTGTCTTATGGAACATTTTGAACTGTTACTGCATTTGAAATCACTTTAAGGAGACCACAGCAGTGGCTGCACATTTGCCTTCCAAAAGACAGTTGAATAAGAGAGACAATCAGCTCCCTGATTCAGTTAACCAGATGGATTTTGATCAAGAGACATTGAATATGTAAAAGGGCAGTGTTCCACCGCCCAGCCCCCAACCCCCGACCCCCACTGAGAGTGCCTGCCAAGCTTTGGGGAAAATCCACAACCCTCGCGGGGCAGGCACTTATAAGTGTTCCAAATAAGGAGCTAGTCACATGACTAACCTGCTGGCCAACTTGGAGTTCTTTGAATTGTGCCACTTAGAAAGAAAAGAGACTGCAACTGAACTTGAAGAAGAGAGCACCTATCTCTCTCTTTCTCCCTCCCTCTTATGCAAAGTTCCAGGGACCTACGGAAGTAACTCCAGCCTCAAGAGAAAAGACTCCTGCAGCCTTCTGGTACCAGCTAAATAAGTGAAAGTATGCACTGGGCCCCAATGAGAACTGCAAGACTTAACTGCAATCAAAGGCTTTACATCGAACCCCAAAATGAGTAACTGAATTCCATATTACTTCAAACCTCTCCTCTTTAATTCTTTCTTCTCCTCTGTCTCTATTTGCATGTGTGTTTATCGAATATGCATGCTAGCGTGGTTGTTTAGTGTATTTTTAGTAGTTTTAACTGAATTAGAGTTTTAAGGTTAATAAACTTACACCTTTCTTGCTTAAATCTAAGAAAACCTGTCTGGTTGATTTCTTTGCCATTACAATTAGTGAACAGTGAGCAAGGATTCACTGAGGGGAAGCTAAAAATACGGTGTTTTAAAAATTGTACCATATTACGGCCAAACCAGGAATACACTGAGAGGGGAGCCCTAGGCCCTGGCCTCACCTGATCGGAACATCGTGGTCATCAACCTCAGACTTTGTCTTCTCACCACAGCTGCCACCAGGTAATCACAGAATTACAGAATCACAGAATTGTTACAGCACTGAAGGAGGTCATTCAGCCCATCATGTCCGCACTGGCTCTCTGAAAGAGAAATTCCCTCAGTCCCATTCCCCTGCCTTCTCCCCATAACCCTGCACATTCTTCCTTTTTATATAACTGTCTAATTCCCTTTTGAATGCTTCAATTGAACCTGCCTCCACCACTGTCTCAGGCAGTGCATTCCAGACGTTAACCATTTGCTGCGTGAAAAAGTTTTTCCTCATGTCACTTTTGCTTCTCTTACCAAATACTTTAAAACTGTGCCCTCTTGTTTTCAGTCCTTTCACGAGTGGGAACAGTTTCTCTCCATCTACTATATCCAGACCCCTCATGATTTTGAATATCTCTATCAACTCACCTCTCAGCCTTCTCTTCTAGGAAAACAGTCCTAACTTCTCCAAGCTATCTTCATAACTGAAATTCCTCATCCCTGTAACCATTCTCTTGAATCTCTTCTGTACTCTCTCTAATGCCCTCACAGCTTTCCTCAAGTACGGCGCCCAGAATTGGACGCAATACTCCAGCTGAGACCGAACTGGTGTCCTATACAAGTTCAACATAACTTCTTTGCTCTTGTACTCTATGCCCCTATTAATAAAGCCCAAGATACTGTATGCTTTATTACCTGCTCTCTCAACCTGTCCTGCCATCTTCAGTGACTTATGCACATATACACCCAGGTCTCTCTGCTCCTGTAACGCCTTTAGAATTGGACCTTTATTCTATATTGTCTTTCCATGCTCACTTTTCTCTGCATTGAATTTCATCTGCCACCTGTCTGCCCGTTCCACCAACTTGTCTATGTCCTTTTGCAGTTCTACACTATCCTCCTCACAGTTCAAAATGCTGCCGTTTCATATCATCTGCAAACTTTGAAATTGTGTCCTGTACACCAAGGTCCAGGTCATTAATATATATCAGGAAAAGCAAGTGTCCCAACACTGATCCCTGGGGAACTCCACTACAAACCTTCCTCCAGCCCGAAAAACATCCATTAACCACTACTCTTTGTTTCCTGTCACTCAGCCAATTTCGTATCCATGTTGCTACCGTCCCTATTATAGCATGAGCTACAGGTTTGCTCACAAGTCAGTTGTGTCGCACTGTATCAAATGCCTTTTGAAAGTCCATGTACACCACATCAACTGCATTGCCTTCATCAACCCTCTCTGCGACCTCCTCAAAAAACTCCAGCAAATTAGTTAAACGTGATTTTCCCTGAAGAAATCTATGCTGGCTTTCCTTAATTAACCTGCATTTGTCCATGTGACTATTAATTTTGTCCTGAAACATTTTTTCTAGAAGGTTTCCCACCACTGAAGTTAAACTGACTGGCCTGTAGTTGCTGGGCTTATTTATACACCCTTTTTTGAACAAGGGTGTAACATTTACAATTCTCCAGTCCTCAGGCACCACCCAGTGTCTAAGGAAGACTGAGAAATTATGGCCATCGCTTCTGCAATTTCCACCCTCACTTCCTTCAGTATCCTTGGATGCATCTCATCAGGCCGTGGTGCTTTATCCACTTTAAGTTCAGACAGCCTATCTAATACTTCCACTTTATCAATTTTAAATCCCTCTAGCGCCTGACTTACCTCCTCTTTCAACATTGCCTGGATTGCATCTTCTTCCTTTGTAAAGACACATGCAAAGTATTCATTTAATATCTCAGCTATGCCCTCTGTCTCCATGTGTAAATCCCTTTCTGGTCTCTAATTGGCTCCACTCCTTCTTTTACCACCCTTTTACTATTTATATGTCTATAGGAAACTTTGGGATTTCCTTTAATGCAAGCTGCCAGTCTCTTCTCATGCTCTCTCTTTGCTTCTCTACTTCCCCTCTGGACCTTTTATATTCAGCCTGGTTCTCAATAGTATTTTCTACCTGGCATCTGTCATAAGCACACTTTTTCTTCTTTATCTTAATCTCAACCTCTTTTGTCATCCAGGGAGCTCTGGATTTGTTTGCTCTACTTTTCCCCTTCGAGGGAACATACCTTTACTGTGCCCGAACTATCTCTTCTTTGAAGGTAGCCCATTGTTAATTTATTGTTTTTTCTGCTAGCTTTTGAGTTCAATCCATTCCTACCCCATTGAAATTGGCCTTCGCCCAGTTAATTATTCTTAACCCTGGATTGCTCTTTGTCCTTTTCCATAGTCAGCCTAAACCTTGATACAATGATCACTATCCTCTAAATGTGCTCTTACTGATACTTGATCCACTTGGCCCACTTCATTTCCAGGAACTGGGTCTAGCAGTGCCTCCTTTCTTGTTAGACTAGCGACATACTGTTACAGATAATTTTCCTCAACACACTCCAGCAACTCTTGCACTTCACAGCCCTTTACACTATTCTTCTCTTCTTCTTTGGCCTCCTTGTCTCGAGAGACAATGGGTATGTGCCTGGAGGTGGTCAGTGGTTTGTGGAGCAGCGCCTGGAGTGGCTATAAAGGCCAATTCTAGAATGACAGACTCTTCCACAGGTGCTGCAGATAAAATTGGTTGTCAGGGCTGTTACACAGTTGGCTCTCCCCTTGCGCTTCTGTCTTTTTTCCTGCCAACTGCTAAGTCTCTTCGACTTGCCACAATTTAGCTTCACCTTTATGGCTGTCCGCCAGCTCTGGCGATCACTGGCAACTGACTCCCACGACTTGTGATCAATGTCATAGGACTTCATGTCGCATTTGCAGACATCTTTAAAGCGGAAACATGGACGGCCAGTGGGTCTGATACCAGTGGCGAGCTCGCTGTACAATGTGTCCTTGGGGATCCTACCATCTTCCATGCGGCTCACATGGCCAAGCCATCACAAGCGCTGCTGGCTCAGTAGGGTGTATATGCTGGGGATGTTGGTCACCTCAAGGACTTCTGTGTTGGAGATATGGTCTTGCCTCCTGATGCCAAGGATTCTCTGGAGGCAGCGAAGATGGAATGTATAGAGACGTCGCTCTTGGCTGACATACGTTGTCCAGGCCTCGCTGCTGTTGAGCAAGATACTGAGGACACAGGCTTGATACACTCGGACTTTTGTGTTTTGTGACAGTGCACCATTTTCCCACACCCTCATTGCCAGTCTGGACATAGCAGTGGAAGCCTTTCCCATGCGCTTGTTGATTTCTGCATCGAGAGACAGGTTACTGGTGATAGTTGAGCCTAGGTAGGTGAACTCTTGAACCACTTCCAGAGCGTGGTCGCCCATATTGATGGATGGAGCATTTCTGACGTCCTGTCCCATGATGTTCGTTTTCTTGAGGATGATGGTTAGGCCAAATTCGTTGCAGGCAGCCGCAATCCTGTCGATGAGTCTCTGCAGACACTCTTCAGTGTGAGATGTTAATGCAGCATCGTCAGCAAAGAGGAGTTCCCTGATGAGGACTTTCATTACTTTGGTCTTCGCTCTTAGACGGGCAAGGTTGAACAACCTCCCACCTGATCTTGTGTGGAGGAAAATTCCTTCTTCTGAAGACTTGAACGCATGTGAGAGCAGCAGGGAGAAGAAGATCCCAAACAGTGTGGGTGCGAGAACACAGCCCTGTTTCACGCCACTCAGGATAGGAAAGGGGTCTGATGAGGTCTCTGATGAGGTTTCTTGGAGGCACCCAAGATCACGTCGTTGGCACCAGCTGGACCTCATCGTCACAAGGCGTGCCTCTTTAAACAGCGTTCAAATCACACACAGCTTCCACAGTGCGGACTGCGACACTGACCACTCCCTGGTGTGCAGCATGGTTAGACACAAACCAAAGAAGCTGCATCATTCCAAGCAGAAGGGCCGCCCGCGCATCAACATGAGTAGAATTTCTCATCCACAGCTGTTACATAAGTTTCTAAATTCACTTGAAAAAGCCCTTCACAACACTCCTACAGGGGATGCAGAGACCAAGTGGGCCCACATCAGAGACGCCATCTATGACTCAGCAATGAACAATGGCAAACGTGTGAAGCGGAATGCAGACTGGTTTCAATCTCACTTTGACGAGCTGGAACCTGTCATAGCTGCGAAGCGCATTGCACTGCTGAACTACAAGAAAGCCCCCAGCGAGTTAACATCCGTAGCACTTAAAGCTGCCAGAAGCGCTGCACAAAGAATAGCCAGGCGCTGCGCAAATGACTACTGGCAACACCTGTGCAGTCATATTCAGCTGGCCTCTGACACCGGAAACATCAGAGGAATGTATGATGGCATTAAGAGAGCTTTTGGGCCAACCATCAAGAAGATCACCCCCCTCAAATCTAAATCAGCGGACACAATCACTGACCAACGCAAGCAAATGGACCGCTGGGTTTAGCACTACCTGGAACTGTACTCCAGGGAAAATGTTGTCACTGAGACCGCCCTCAATGCAGCCCAGTCTCTGCCAGTCATGGATGAGCTGGACATACAGCCATCAAAATCGGAACTCAGTGATGCCATTGATTCTCTAGCCAGCGGAAAAGCCCCTGGGAAGGACGGCATTACCCCTGAAATAATCAAGAATGCCAAGCCTGCTATACTTTCAGCACTGTACGAACTGCTTTGCCTGTGCTGGGACGAGGGAGCAGTACCTCAGGACATGCGCGATGCCAATATCATCACCCTCTATAAGAACAAGGGTGACCGCGGTGACTGCAACAGCTACCGTGGAATCTCCCTGCTCAGCATACTGGGGAAAGTCTTCACTCAAGTCGCTTTAAACAGGCTCCAGAAGCTGGCTGAGCGTGTCTACCCTGAGGCACTGTATGGCTTTCGAGCAGAGAGATCCACCATTTACATGCTGCTCTCCCTTCGACAGCTACAGGAGAAATGCCATGAACAACAGATGCCCCTCTACGTTGCTTTCATTGATCTCACCAAAGCCTTTGACCTCGTCAGCAGACGTGGTCTCTTCAGACTACTAGAAAAGGTCGGATGTCCACCAAAGCTACTAAGTATCATCACCTCATTTCATGACAATATGAAAGGCACAATTCAGCATAGCGGCGCCTCATCAGACCCCTTTCCTATCCTGAGTGGCGTGAAACAAGGCTGTGTTCTCGCACCTACACTGTTTGGGATCTTCTTCTCCCTGCTGCTCTCCTGCCGTTTACTGCCACAGAAATGCCTGCCTGTTCCCCTAACTAATGAATCCCTTATCACGATTGCTCTTCCACTCCTCTTCCTTCCCTCCTGTGCAGCTGAGCCACCTGTGGTGCCACAAACATGGTTCTGGCTGCACTCCTCTGAGGAACCATCGTCCTCACCAGTATCCAAAATGGAAAACCGATTAGCGAGTGAGATCATATCAGGGGACTCCTGCCTGGTTCGCTTAGACTGCCTGATGGTCACCCATTTGCTATCTGCCTGCATGCTCCTAATCTGTGGTGTGACCACCTCCCTAAATGTGCTATCCACGTAGTCCTCCGCCTCACGGATGCACAACAGTGATTCTAGCTGCCACTCGAGTTCCGAAACCCGGAGCTCAAGCTTCTGCAGCCGGTGACACTTCCTGCAGATGTGTTTGCCTAGGACACCTGGTGCGTCCATGACTTCCCACCTACCACAGGCTGTACATTCCACTCGGCAGAGCTGTCCTGCCATACCTTAACTTTACAGACTATTTATTATAAGTAGAAGAGCTTACCAAGTACTCACTAAACAGCTCCTTCCACTGCACTGAAGCAAGAACCAAATACTAGAGGGTTAAAAAAGTAAAAAAAAAAGGAAAAATGGAACACCTCCTCCCTCCTTCACCAAATTCGCCACTCACCAACTCGAATCTCCATACTCAGCTTGTAATCTGCACTTCGTGAGTCTAATAGACCTTACCAATGATAATAAAACTTTGCCAGTACTAATAAACCTTACTAATATTAGTAAACCTTACAAATACTAATAAACCCTAATAATACTTAATACAGCTTATGTATTAAGTTGTCTTAATTTGAACAAATTCACTCCCTCCTGGTCTCTCTCTCTCTCTCTCACTCTATTATAAAGTATAAAATCCGCTTTAGTTTTTCGTTTATAGACAAATAAATCGATCAAGTCTTATTCTATATTTGATTTAAATTAAATTAAAATGAGGGCGGCACAGTGGCGCAGTGGTTAGCACCGCAGCCTCACAGCTCCAGCAACCCGGGTTCAATTCTGGGTACTGCCTGTGTGGAGTTTGCAAGTTCTCCCTGTGTCTGCGTGTGTTTCCTCCGGGTGCTCCAGTTTCCTCCCACATGCCAAAGATTTGCAGGTTGGTAGGTAAATTGGCCATTAGCAATTGCCCCTAGTATAGGTAGGTGGTAGGGAAATATAGGGACATGTGGGGATGTGGTAGGAATATGGAATTAGTGTAGGATTAGTATAAATGGGTGGTTGATGGTCAGCACAGACTCGGTGGGCCGAAGGGCCTGTTTCAGTGCTGTATCTCTAAACTAAACTAAAAGCTTACCTGTATACTCACCCCGTCTGCTCTCTGTGTCCCTGCTCTCACTGTTGATTCTGATGTCACTTTTTAATATTTCCCCTGCTTTCTCTCGGCCTGGCTCTGGCCTCCGACTCTGTCCTTTTGGCGCGCTTTTTAAACCTCCGCTCCCGCTGTGCTCTCTCTCTCTCAGCCTGTCTGTCTCCGGCCTCCAATAATGAGTTATTTTATGTTGTCTGATGCAACATAAATGAGATGCATGGAGCCCATTTGGTTGTAGATCTCAAACAGGTTTATTGCAGCTAAACTATTATGCAGTACAGAGCTAACTATTTGCAGAACCTTACTCTGGGTGTTACAGTTACAGAGTGACTCTGGCTTCAAGTCACATGACTGTGTCATGGTACTTGGCTCATTAGCATACTAAGATCTTAAAGGGACATCATTCTTAAAGGCAATCTACAACAGCTTAGTGGGTTTGGTCACTTTCCTGACCTAGCAAACTGCAATATGTTGCTGGAAGGAGCCTGCTGCATTAAGGTGACCTTGACAACTGCCCGTGCTCTGATTCGAAGTTTTAGATGTGTCTGCAGCAGTTGAGCTCAGTGACAGGCTCGCTGGTGAAGTGAAGGTGCCTGGGATGTTGGTCGTCAGTGAAGTTGAGGTAAAGGGAGACTTACCCCCTGAAGACCCGCTGTAGGTACGGCCTCCTGCTCGGCGCCACCCTCTTCTCCCAAATGCTCCTGCACTCTCCTGTCTGCATTGCTGCTCTCCCTCCTCTTCCAGTTACAAAACTGTTCCCAAAATGTAGAATTAATTGTGGAATATTGAAATGAGCCCCCAAAAGGGTTAGCAAGCAGCCTAAAGGAATTAACCATCAATTAAGCTGTAAAGAGGGGATGACCCATTTAAATTGTGCTCCTGCAGGCTCCTTCCTGGCTTTTGATGCCATGAGTTGCGAAGTGAGTTCATCACAGGCCAAGTCAGGCACTAGGGCAGATCAATTTCACAAAAGGGTCCTAACAGCCTTTGCGGGCCCCTTATTTAAACATGTTAAATTATGTTTTTGAATACTTTCAGTGCTCCCTGAACATCTACAGGATGCTTGTCCAATATGAAGGGTGTCGCACTTCTGGATTGGGATGGGCATGCATGCACCACCTGCTGTATTGAACCATCAGAAGCCTGTTTTACTCCTGTGAACTTTTAGCTCAGTAAGTGGTAACCTTCTATTCAAATGCATAGGATAGACCAAAGCACCTCAGTCAGTGCAGTGACATAATTTAATTTGCAGGCACCTTATTGGATGTAGCATTCATTATTTTGTCATGGGTTGTCCATTTAGTATTTTCACATGGGGAATTATAATCAAAGGTCTAATATGTACCCAACTGCTAAATATTATGAGTCCAGCATTTTTCCATTCATTGGGATGAATAGCCATTAAACTGTAGATTCTATTTAATAACACCAATCTGTGAATTTAAAATAATCTTAAAATGTCACAGAGCGCTCTCATATCAGATTTCATACAATACAAAACCACTTTTCAGAGCTGCATGAGTCCGATCTAGTTCATTGTGTCATGCCGAGCTTGTTACGGAATTGCAGGCCCAGTGATTTGACACCCTGCAGTTATGTAATGAGGTAAAAAATGACAACCAATGGACGGATGAGTAAAGTCCCTCAAAATTGGTTTGGTTGTGTCAAATCCTACAATTCAGCACGTGACGAATGGTGAAATAAACTCAAAGCCCAAATCTGCATTGTAGTGTGGAGATTTAGCATCAATGGAAACATCTACTGATCATAGAACCACGAGCTCTATGGCCTATTCAAATTGTAGAACTGCTTTAAGATCTCATGTTGGTGAAGGGGTTCGACAGGACCCTGAGCAACACAGGTCACGGCCTCACACATTCCAATCAAGCTCTTTAACAGAACCTCTAAAATGGAATTTACACAATCTTTTCTTGGGTGTTGCAATTACATTGTGAGCACTTTGCAGTCGGATGAATGAAATATTCACCATCTATCTCGGTGTTGTGTATTCACTAAGTCTAAAATGAGTCTGACTGTAGGTTGCCGTTGTGGAATTTTTATTTACACCTCCCCAACAGAGAGGGCAGCAGGGAGGCAGTATCGCAGTATACAAATGCTTAGCTATCACAATACACTACCCTCAGTTATATATATATTCAGCTACTGAAAAGGTGAAATGGCTGTTACTATATTTAAGACTTGACTGACCAGTTTTCTGCCTTTACCATTTTTGAATTGAAGTTGGATGAAAATGCGCAAAGTCAGATTGGGAGTAAGTGTCATTTTGATTGGTATCCATTAAACGTGAACACATGTAATAATTTATTTTAAATGGGTTAACACAAATTAAAAATGCTCAAAGGAATTTAGTTGGGGCAGGACAAGTGCCAGCCAGAAAATGACCTCATTAAACATTTTTGAGCAAATGAAAAAAATGGGGCCTAAATTTGAAAGCTACGATAATAGCCATGAAACGTGCTGAACTCGTGCACTTGAAGAGAGAGGCCTGAGGACCATCCAAAATTCATCCAACTGGGGAAGCCAAACAGGTGCCCAGATGCAGCTGGCCTGCATTTATAATTCTAGCCAGTTTGAATGCTGAGCTGCTGAGCTGCTGTGCAAGTAGATCAAAGGATGGCTACAGGCAAATTGTGGTGGGACACTCCTGCCCTTCTTGGTTCCTCATTAAAGAAAAAAAAGACTTGCATTTATATAGTCCCTTTCATAACGTCCCACAGTGCTTTACAGCCTATGAAGTACTTTTGAAGTAATACAGGAAATGCAAGCTCCCACAAACAGCAATGATATCATGACTAAATAATCTGTTTTTATAATGTTGTTTGAGAGATAAATCCTGGCCAGGAGGTCAGGGAGAACTCCCCACTCTTTGTTGAAATCGTGCTGTGAGATCTTTTCTGTCCACCTGAAAGGGCAGATGGGACCTCAATTTAATGTCTAATCCAAAGGCAGCACATCCAACAGTGCTGCACTCCCTCAGTTCTGCACTAGTGCATCAGTCTTGATTTATTTTTGGGTCCAAGACCCAGGGCTGGATTTTGAAGTCGGTGGCGGGTGCATAAAATGGTGGCTGCCCCGCGTGGGGCCCATTCACAACGGATGACCCCCCAAACGCATGGCAGAGGCAGCATTGGCGACGCCGTTCACTGCGTCACCTGATGCGGGAGCAGGTGCTGCCGCTATTTTTAGATGGCTGCCAGCCCTGCAGACAGTTCAACAAAATGCAGAGTTGACCCTATCCCCGCCTTGGTGGCACCAGCTTCCCTGGACGGGAAAGTGAAGACGTGTAAGTGCTGCACATCGCACTGAAGATCAGGAAATTAAATTAATGCAAATATCTAATTAGCATATGGAAAGCAGGGTCCCATCACAGAGCAGTGGGGGGAGGGGTGGCTGCCAGGGAGCTTCCCTGCCACCAGGAAGATTGGGCCTGGCAACCCTGGTATTGGGTTCTGTGGTAGCTGCTGTTACTCCAATTCTCCAGCACCCGCCCCCCCAGGCCACAGAACCCAACATCAGGCTGGGAATAAATCCAGCCCCCGGAGAGAGACTTGAACCCACAATTTTCAGACTCGGAGGCAAGAGTGCTACCAACTGAGCTAATGTTAACAGTTTAAAAAGACTAAAAAGTTAAAATAGAAACACCTCCAGGTCTCTTCAAAGATTCCTGGTTAGGATGTGCTCATTTTAAGCAGCAGCTACAGAGGCCTTAAAAACCCTCCAAATTTAACTGTTTCTCAGGCTATATTTGTTATAATTGTGCCTGTACTACACTCATTAAAAAGGTGTTGTATGCAAGCTCCAATATATCTATACAATACTTTCTATACTATCCAATCTCTCTCTTGAATCTTTAGGTTTAATTTAATCACACATTTTAATGTCAACTACGAGCAGTTACCTTGCTGTTTCTGAAGTTTGCAGTTGTCAAAGTGAAAACATTGGAATATTTTCCATTCCAGGTAACCACTGCCAGTATCAAATAATCCTTGGGCGTATATGTCATGATTAGACGCAGAGTAAAGCTCCTTCTGTGCTGTTCCACCAACCTGCCCAAGCCCCAAACTAAGAGCACCAGCATATCATTCTTTCATTTTTCATATCATACATATCCAACGGCTGCTCTGCGTTAGATTGGCAGTTAATGCCGATCAGTATTGACTTGTAGCAGTTTTGTACTGTGGGCTCAGCCCCACTAGGATCTGGGTTGAGACTGCCCAAATTGGGTCCTTAAAGCCAGCAGACAGCAGAGCCTTTTATCTCATCAGTCTGGACCGAAGGTGAACCTGGGTCCCCAAGGTGAAAGACCCATGTGTACGACTCAGTCCCCTGAATCCATAGGCATATCTTTTATATTCATGAATTGTACTGAAACGTTCCACATCTCTGACATTTGACGAAGTGCAAGGGAGTCCTCCCGGTGTCTTGGCCGGTACTTATTTCTCAACTAACATGGTTAATAAAGACAGATTATCTGATCATTATCACATTGCTGTTTGTGGGATCTTGCTGTGTGCTAATTAGCTGTCAGCCAACAGTGCCTTCACTTCAAAAGTACTTCATTGGCTGTAAAGTACTTTGGGACATTTTGAGATTGTGAAAGCTGCTATTTAAATGCAAGTTCTTTCTTTAAGTGCAAAAGTGTTTGTATAGTCCAATTTTTCTAAGCCTACTACCAATATCCGGAGCCAAGTAGCACTTGATAAGAAAGGCCAATTGGTTGTGACTGGTTGTGAAACTGTTCAATTTGCATTACTCCACGTCCCATTCCATTGGAACCATTATCACTGTTGTTGATTTTATTTTCTGATTTTGTTTGATTTTATTGGTGAACGTTAGCAATGGTACGGGTTCATCGTAGGATGAGAATAACAACAAAACATGATCAAACTATATACAAAAAAGTGGTGCTTGTGTCCTTTCACAGACACAAAATCTGAAGATTCTTACCATTCCTAATGTTCGATGCTTATACTTTGATCACATCTACAAATAATTTTAAAAGAAACTTGAAACAAGAAAGGTGATGAATGTAACCTTGTTCTGCTTTTGAACCCTTAACAAGTATTTGCAGTGAAATTCTACACAACTAGCCCCAGGGCATTCATCATACACTTTGGGCTTTTTTCCCAGAACCCTAATCAGCTGCCCATAAATTTCACAAAAGGATGGCAACATAAAAGACAACTGTTACTGACATGTCATCGCTATTGTAACTGATCTCTTAGCTGTTATTAACTGACTGCATCTTTGCTTTTTACCACTTTCAATTGTGTTTTACTTCAGCATTCATGTTTTTTCATTTTTTTTTGTTTCTAGATCTAATTCTTGTTGAGTTCACGTTCCCCCAACCCCCCGTCAACCCCTTTTTGTTTCACACGATTAGCTTCCAAGTGGAGATTCAGAAAATAAAAAAGACGAGTAATCAGGATGTGTTTATTTGGAAAACAACTGCATGTAAACTTGAAAAAAGATATTTATGCAGAGTGTGGCAGAGTTTCACTGAATGGAATGGAAACTAGAAGCAGTGATTGATCCCATTATTCAGCTCAGTGGCTTGATTCCTCATATAGGAAAACAATATATTGAAAATTATTGGCAAACATAATGACAGATACTGTAAAATATTAGCAAATATATATATTTTTGGGAGTACAGCTTTAAATGTATTATAACAGGTATTGATTAAATATATTAGGAATATTGAATAAATATGTTGAATAAGATATATTGAGTGACGTATCATCAATCAAAGTGAGAGAAATTCATTGAAGCTCTTAGTTCCAGTAATTGTCTGCAAGTGGCTAACACCAAGGATTATTGTCCTGGATATGTATGATTTCACCTCCTTCATAGCTCATAGAATCATAAAATACAGCACAGTAGGAGGTCATTTGGCCCATCGTGCTTATGCTGGCACTTTGGTAGAGCAATCCAGTTAATCCCACTCCCCCTGCTCTTTCTCCATGGCCTTGTAAATGTTTTCCCTTCAAGTATTTATCCAATTCTCTTTTGAATGTTACTATTGAATCTGCTTCCACCACCCTTTTGGGCAGTGCATTCCAGATCGCAACAACTCGCTGTGTAAAATAAAAAGAGAATTCCTCATGTTGCCTCCGGTTCTTTTGCTAATTACCTTAAACTTGTGTCCTCTGGTTGCCAACCCTCCTGCCACTGGAAACAGTTTCTCCTTATTTATTCTATCAAAGACAATCGATGTGGATAGCACATTTGATGTAGCCTACCTGGATTTTAGAAAGGCTTTACACAAGGCCCCATATGACAGACTGATCAGAAAAGCAAAAGCCCCTGGGATATGAGGGCAAGTGGTAATGGTCGATGGATATTTCGTTACTGGCAGGTTGTTTCCAGCGGGGTTCCGCAGGGCTCAGTTCTAGGGCCCTTACTTTTCATGGTATATCAATGATTTAAACTTAAATGTAGGAGGCTTTATTAAAATGTTTTCAGATGATACAAAAATTGTCCGTATAATTGTGGTAGATAATGAGGAAAAAAACTATAGACTTGCAGGAAGCTGTCAATGGATGAGTCAGGTGGGCAGAAAAGTGACAAATGGAAATCATTCCAGGGAAGTGTGAGGTAATGCATTTGGTGATGGCAAACAAGGCAGAGGAATACAGAATAAATGGTAGGATGTTGCCAATTGTAGAGGAGCAGAGGGACCTTGGAGTGCATGTCCACAGATTTCTGATGGTAGCAGGACAGGTAGCTAAAATGGTCAAGAAGGCATACAGGATACTTTCCTTTATTAGCCAAGGCATAGAATACAAAAGAAGGCAGGTTATGCTAGAACTGTATAAAACACTGGTTAGGCCACAGCGAGAGTTCTGGTCACCTCATTATAGAAAGGATGTGCTCACACTACAGAGAGCACAGAAGGGATTTATAACGGTGTTGCCAGGACTGTAAAATTTTAGCTATGAGGAAAGATTGGATAGGCTGAGGTTGTTTTCTTTGGTACAGAGGAGGCTGAAGGGAGATTTAATTGAGGTGTATAAAATTATGAGGGGCCTAGCTAAAGTGGATAGGAAGCACACATTTCCCTTAGCCGAGAGGTCAATAAGGTCAGAAGTGGGGATGTTCGCTGATGATTGCATAATGTTCAGCACCATTCGCGACTCCTCAGATAATGAAGCAGCCTGTGTCCAGATGCAGCAAGACCTGGAAAACATCCAGGCCACACAAGTGCCAGGCAATGACCATCTCAAGCAAAACAGAATCTAACCATTTCCCCTTGACGTTCAATGGCATTACCATTGCTGAATCTCCTCCCCCCCGTCAACATCCTGGGGGTCACCATTGATCAGAAACTGAACTGGACCAGCCATATAAATATTGTGGTTACAAGAGCAGGTCAGAGGCTGGGAATTTTGCAGCAAGTAACTCACCTCCTGACTCCCCAATGCCTGTTCACCATCTACAAGGCACAAGTCAGGAGTGTGATGGAACACCCTCCAATTGCCTGGATGGGTGCAGCTCCAAGAACACTCAAGAAGCTTGACATCCAGGGCAAAGCAGCACACTTGATTGGCACCCCATCCACCACCTTCAACATGCACTCCCTCCATCACCAACATTCAGTAGCAGCAGTGTGTACGATCTACAAGATGCACTGCAGTAACTCACCAAGGCTCCTTCGACAGCACCTTCCAAATCAATGACCACTACTGCCTAGAAGGACAAGGGCAGCAGATGCACGTGAACACCACCACCTGCAAGTTCCCCTCCAAGCCACACACCATCCTGACTTGGAATTATATCGCTGTTCCTTCACTGTTGCTGGATCAGGATCCTGGAACTCCCTTCTTAATGGCACCGTTGGTGTCGCTACACCCCAAGGACGGCGGTGGTTCAAGAAAGCAGCTCATCACTACCTTCTCAAGGGCAATCAGGGATGGGCAATAAATGCTGGCATAACCAGCGATGCCCACATCCTCCGAACGAATAAAAACGCTCATCCAGTCCTGATGATTTGTCAACTTTACGTACAGCCAGCCTTTCTAATACATAGAAACATTGAAAATAGGAGCAGGAGTAGGCCATTCGGCCCTTCGAGCCTGCTCCACCATTCATTATGATCATGGCTGATCATGCAACTCTGTAACCTGTTCCCGTTTTCGCCTCATACCCTTTGATCCCTTTAGACCCAAGAGCTATATCTAACTCTTTCTTGAAAACAAACAATATTTTGGCTTCAACTGCTTTCTGTGGTAGCGAATTGCACAGGCTTGCCACTCACTGGGTGAAGTAATTTCTCCTCATCTCAGTCCTGAAAGGTTTACCCTGTATCCTTAGACTATGACCCCTGGTTCTGGACTCCCCCACCATCGGGAACATCCTTCCTGCATCTACCCTGTCAAGTCCTGTTAGAATTTTATAGGTTTCTATGAGATCCCCCCTCACTCTTCTGAACTCCAGCGAATATAATCCTAACCGACTCAATCACTCCTCATACGTCAGTCCTGCCATCCCGGGAATCAGTTTGGTTAACCTTCGCTGCACTCCCTCTATAGCAAGAACATCCTTCCTCAGATAAGGAGACCAAAATTGCACACAATATTCCAGGTGTGGCCTCACCGAGGCCCTGTATAATTGCAGCAAGACATCCCTGCTCCTATATTCGAATCCTCTCGCTATGAAGGCCAACATACCATTTGCCTTTTACCACCTGTTGCACCTGCATGCTTACCTTCAGCGACTGGTGTACGAGGACACCCAGGTCTCACTGCATATTCCCCTCTCTCAGTTTATAGCAGTTCAGATAATAATCTGCCTTCCTGTTTTTGCTACCAAAGTGGATAACCTCACATTTATCCACATGATACTGCATCTGCCATGCATTAGCCCACTCACTCAACTTGTCCAACTCACCCTGAAGCCTCTCTGCATCCTCTTCACAACTCACCCTCCCACCCAGTTTTGTGTCATCTGCAAATTTGGTGATATTACATTTAGTTCCCTCATCTAAATCATTAATGTATATTGTGAATTGCTGGGGTCCTAGCACCGATCCCTGCGGTACCCCACTAGTCACTGCCTGCCATTCGGAAAAAGACCCATTTATCCCTACTCTTTGTTTCCTGTCCGCCAACCAATTTTCTATCCATCGCAATACACTACCCCCAATCCCATGAGCTTTAGTTTTACATGCCAATCTCTGATGAGGGACTTTGTCGAAAGCCTTCTGAAAGTCCAGATAAACCACATCCACGGGCTCCCCCTCATCACCTCTACTAGTTACGTCCTCGAAGAATTCTAGTAGATTTGTCAAGCGTGATTTCCCTTTCGTAAATCCATGCTGACTCTGCCTGATTCTACCATTGTTCTCTAAGTACTCTGCTATAAAATCTTTGATAATGGACTCTAGAATTTTCCCCACTACCGACGTCAGGCTGACTGGTCTATAATTCCCTGCTTTCTCTCTACCTCTCTTTTTAAATTGTGGGGTTACATTAGCTACCCTCCAATCTGTAGGAACTGTTCCAGAGTCTATAGAATCTTGGAAGATGACCACCAATGCATCTACTATTTCTAGGGCCACTTCCTTAAGTACTCTGGGATGCAGACCATCAGGCCCTGGGGATTTATTGGCCTTCAATCCCATCAATTTCCCCAACACCATTTCTCCACTAATACTGATTTCTTTTTGTTCCTCTCTCTCACTAAACCCTGAGTTCCCCAACATTTCTGGTATGATATTTGTGTCCTCCTTTGTGAAGACAGAACCAAAGTATGTATTTAATTGGTCAGTCATTTCTTTATTCCCCATAATAAATACCTCCACTTTATCAATTTTTAGCCCATCCAGTGTTGGAACTACCTCCTCTTTCACATGACTTGGGCAGCATCTTCTTCCTTGGTAAAGACAGATGCAGTCTGTTTCCTCTATCCTGCCCCATAATTTTAAATACTTAGAAGATTGCTATGCTGTTCGAATGAAAAATATCTTGCTTTTCAAGTCTTTCTTCATGACTGCAAGAAATTGCTCACTGTTTTAAAGAGAGTACAGAAAACAACTAAAGTCTGTCCAGATCCAGACTGTTGTTGTGGTCTCCTTGATAAGACTAAAACAGATTTTACAGATCCATGCAAACTTCAGGATTTGATTGACAGCTCCTTTTTAGTTGTTCAATATTCAAAATCCAAGATACACTTGAAACTCTTTTCCTGCGCATAAAAGAGACAATTCTTTAAATCAGTGGCACCTGGAAGTTGTCTGAAAGCAGGCAGATGGAAAATTTATGAGGAAGGTGGTTAGTTGGAGAATCTCATGAAAAGAACCTTAGAAGACACTTCCAGAAAGATGCAAGTAACATTTGGGCCACACAAGTGCCAGGCAATGACCATTTCCAACAAGAGAGAATCTAACCATCTCCCCTTGACATTCAATGGCATTACCATTGCTGAATCCCCCACTATCAACATCCTAGGGGCTACCATTGACCAGAAACTGAATTGCAGTAGCCATATAAATACTGTGGCTACAAGAGCAGGTCAGAGGCTAGGAATCCTGCGGTGAGTAACTCACCTCTGGACTCCCCAAAGCCTGTCCACCATCTACAAGGCACAAGTCAGGAGTGTGGTGGAATACTCTCCACTTGCCTGGATGGGTGCAGCTCCAACAACACTCAAGAAGCTCGACACCATCCAGAACAAAGCAGCCCACTTGATTGGCACACCATCCACAAACATTCACTCCCACCACCACTGACACACAGTGGCAGCAGTGTGTACCATCTACAAGATGCACTGCAGCAACGCACCAAGGCTCCTTAGACAGCACCTTCCAAACCTGCAACCTCTGCCACCTCGAAGGACAAGAGCAGCAGATGCATGGGAACATCACCACCTGCAAGTTCCCCTCCAGGTCACACACCATCCTGACTTGCAACTATATCGCCGTTCCTTCACTGTCGCTGGGTCAAAATCCTGGAACACCCTTCCTAACAGCACTATGGGTGTACCTACCTCACATGGACTGCAGCGGTTCAAGAAGGCAGCTCACCACCACCTTCTCAAGGGCAATTAGGGATGGGCAATAAATGCTGGCATAGCCAGTGACGCCCACATCCCATGAATGAATAAAAAAAAAGAAATACTGGTCCCAAACCCTTGACCCATCTAGCATTTCTTTGCTGTAAATTAGATGGGAGAGCAGTGAAAGTTCCATGAGTACTGGATACACTCAGGGGTTGGCAAACTGTCCGTGCACGGACACAAGCGTCTGTGGTAAAAATTTTGAGGTCTGTCGTAATTTTAGATGTCTTGCTCCAAGCCTTTAAACTTGTGTTTTAAAATAACCTAGTGGCTATGATTTGCATGTTGCCCATAATCCCATATGCATGCTCATGTAAAAGGCAAACACGGTACTGGGATATAATAAACTTCTTGTGTGTGCAGCATATCTTTCCATACAATATAGAACTTGCTCACAGAATAAAACACGAACATGGCTTCTGATTCCTAGCCTCATGAACCAAAATAACACCTGTCAAAGCGCTGCTTTTTCTCATTACTGTTCAACCAATTAGGTACTTCATGAGATGGAAGAGTTGCTTTGTTTATTAATTTTATTTATATTTTTCTTCTAGTGTTTATTCTCTGCACTAAGGACTTGTGGTTGCAACTCCTCAGGCTTTGCTCATGGGCCATTGAGTGTCCGTAGAGTATTCCAAGTTGCCACAAATTACTGGTCACTGTCAATACAGGAGATCCAGAGAGGAGCATTTTCTCATGGGAATGGGAGCCTGGCTGATGAACGCACTTATTCCCAGGTCCAGAGAGCAATTGCACCGTTCATAACTTGGGATCAGCTAACTAACATCGGCAGTGCAGTTAATTGCTGAAATAGAGGAGAATATGGGCTGGATTTTGTTGAGGTTCCAATGTCGGGATCTGTGGCGGAGGGGGCCGGAAGATTGTACTGGCAGCGGCCCGCCACAGAGCCCGATGCCAGGAGTGCAGGACCCAATCTTCCCAGCAGCAGCGAGGCTCTATGGTTGCTCCCCCACCGCTGAGCGATGAGACGTGTCTTTGAACATGTAAATTAAGGAAATGAATACATTTAAATAAAATTATCCATGATTTTACCCGTGCCCGGCATCTACCGAGTGGCGGCTGGCGATCGTGCCTTCACATTCCCGTCCAGGGAAAGCTGGCACCACTGAAGTGGGGAAGGAGAGCTCTTAGGATTTTCAGTGTAGTGGAGGGGAGAGGGGCGAATGGTTGACCTCTGCACTTTGAACAGTTTGGTTGGGTGGGGGGGCAGGTCAGGCCATGCATGTAAGTATTTTGGGGGTGGGGAGAGGGAAACTATTATCTGGAAGTGATATTGGGGGGGGAGGGGTGATATTTTTTATTGCGGTGTACTTGGATGGGAGTACGGTTTTAAATATTTAAATTTAGCGGCAGGTCTGGCTGCCCTTTAAAAAAGGCACCATCACCTGCGTGCAGGCAGCTGACCCCATTGCCGGCATCGCAGAGCCCGCCCACAGCACGTGATTGGAGGGGGCCCGACATGTTTATTAGCTTGAGGCACTGTGCAGTGGCATGGCAGCATGGAGGCTTGCATATGTGGGCCGCTACTTTTTTCTCCCGCTGCAAGGAGAATAAAATTCAGCTCTATGGGCTGAATTTTACTAGCCGCTCATCGCTGCTGGTTGGGGCGTGAAATGCTGCAGGGAGAGAGCCACCTCGACCCGCGACGTAGAGAAGGGCCCGCCGCATATTACCGGCGGTAGCGGGACCTCGAAGCGCCCTCCCCCCCACCCCGCACCACCCCCCTCCATACCATATGGTAAACGGTACTAACCTTTGCTGATTATGTAGCTCGCCGCCTCTCCATTGACACTTTCTGATTTTTCGATGTATGGGCGGCTGTCACGTGCCTCCCCGTTCACGATTAGAAAAGCCGGAAGGGCCACAGAGGCAGAAGGTAAGTTTCTTTTCAGGGGTCTCACTCTGCATTCTTAAAGGTAGGAGGACGGGGGGATACACAGGGGTCTCACTCTGCATTCTTTAAGGTAGGAGGGAGGGGGGATACACAGGGGTCTCACTCTGCATTCTTTAAGGTAGGAGGGAGGGGGGATACACAGGGGTCTCACTCTGCATTCTAAATCGTAGGAGGGAGGGGGGATACACAGGGATCTCACTCTGCATTCCTAAAGGGAGGAGGAAGGGGGGATACACAGGGGTCTCACTCTGCATTCCTAAAGGGAGGAGGAAGGGGGGGATACACAGGGGTCTCACTCTGCATTCCGAAAGGGAGGAGGAAGGGGGGATACACTGGGCTCTCACTCTGCATTCCTAAAGGGAGGAGGAAAGGGGGATACAAAGGGGTCTCTCTGCATTCCTAAACGTAGGAGGAAGGGGGGAGACACAGGGGTCTCACTCTGCATTCCTAAAGGTAGGAGGAAGGGGGAAAACACAGGAGTCTCATTCTGCATTCCTAAAGGTAGGAGGAAGGGGGGAGACACAGGGGTCTCACTCTGCATTCTTAATCGTAGGAGGGAGGGGGGATACACAGGGGTCTCACTCTGCCTTCTTAAAGGGAGGAGGAAGGGGGGATACACAGGTGTCTCACTCTGCATTCTTAATCGTAGGAGGGAGGGGGGATACACAGGGGTCTCACTCTGCATTCTTAAAGGTAAGAGGGAGGGGGGATACACAGGGTCTCACTCTGCCTTCTTAAAGGGAGGAGGAAGGGGGGATACACAGGGGTCTCACTCTGCATTCTTAATCGTAGGAGGGAGTGGGGATACACAGGGGTCTCACTCTGCTTTCTTAAAGGTAGGAGGGAGGGGGGATACACAGGGGTCTCACTCTGCATTCTTTAAGGTAGGAGGGAGGGGGGATACACAGGGGTCTCACTCTGCATTCTTAATCGTAGGAGGGAGGGGGGATAAACAGGGGTCTCACTCTGCATTCCTAAAGGGAGGAGGAAGGGGGAATACACAGGGGTGTCACTCTGCATTCTTTAAGGTTGGAGGGAGGGGAGATACACAGGGGTCTCACTCTGCATTCTTTAAGGTAGGAGGGAGGGGAGATACACAGGGGTCTCACTCTGCATTCCTAAAGGTAGGAGGAAGGGGGGATACACAAGGGACTCACTCTGCATTCCTAAAGGTAGGAGGGAGGGGGGATACACAGGGGTCTCACTCTGCATTCTTTAAGGTAGGAGGGAGGGGGGATACACAGTGGTCTCACTCTGCATTCTTAATCGTAGGAGGGAGGGGGGATACACATGGGTCTCACTCTGCATTCCTAAAGGGAGGAGGAAGGGGGTATACACAGGAGTCTCATTCTGCATTCCTAAAGGTAGGAGGAAGGGGGGAGACACAGGGGTCTCACTCTGCATTCTTAAAGGTAGGAGGGAGGGGGGATACACAGGGGTGTCACTCTGCATTCTTAATCGTAGGAGGGAGGGGGGATACACAGGGGTCTCACTCTGCATTCCTAAAGGGAGGAGGAAGGGGGTATACACAGGAGTCTCATTCTGCATTCCTAAAGGTAGGAGGAAGGGGGGAGACACAGGTGTCTCACTCTGCATTCTTAAAGGTAGGAGGGAGGGGGGATACACAGGGGTCTCACTCTGCAATTTTAATCGTAGGAGGGAGGGGGGATACACAGGGGTCTCACTCTGCATTCTTTAACGTAGGAGGGAGGGGAGATACACAGGGGTCTCACTCTGCATTCCTAAAGGGAGGAGGAAGGGGGGATACACAGGGGTCTCACTCTGCTTTCCTAAAGGGAGGAGGAAGGGGGGATACACAGGGGTCTCACTCTGCATTCTTGAGCGTAGGAGGGAGGGGGGAAACACAGGGGTCTCACTCTGCTTTCTTAAAGGTAGGAGGGAGGGGGGATACACAGGGGTCTCACTCTGCATTCTTTAAGGTAGGAGGGAGGGGGGATACACAGGGGACTCACTCTGCATTCTTAATCGTAGGAGGGAGGGGGGGATACACAGGGATCTCACTCTGCATTCCTAAAGGGAGGAGGAAGGGGGGATACACAGGGGTCTCACTCTGCATTCCTAAAGGGAGGAGGAAGGGGGGGATACACAGGGGTCTCACTCTGCATTCCGAAAGGGAGGAGGAAGGGGGGATACACTGGGCTCTCACTCTGCATTCCTAAAGGGAGGAGGAAAGGGGGATACACAGGGGTCTCACTCTGCATTCTTAAAGGGAGGAGGAAGGGGGGGATACACAGGGGTCTCAGTCTGCATTCTTAATCGTAGGAGGGAGGGGGGATACACAGGGGTCTCACTCTGCATTCCTAAAGGGAGGAGGAAGGGGGGGATACACAGGGGTCTCACTCTGCATTCCGAAAGGGAGGAGGAAGGGGGGATACACTGGGCTCTCACTCTGCATTCCTAAAGGGAGGAGGAAAGGGGGATACAAAGGGGTCTCTCTGCATTCCTAAACGTAGGAGGAAGGGGGGAGACACAGGGGTCTCACTCTGCATTCCTAAAGGTAGGAGGAAGGGGGAAAACACAGGAGTCTCATTCTGCATTCCTAAAGGTAGGAGGAAGGGGGGAGACACAGGGGTCTCACTCTGCATTCTTAATCGTAGGAGGGAGGGGGGATACACAGGGGTCTCACTCTGCCTTCTTAAAGGGAGGAGGAAGGGGGGATACACAGGTGTCTCACTCTGCATTCTTAATCGTAGGAGGGAGGGGGGATACACAGGGGTCTCACTCTGCATTCTTAAAGGTAAGAGGGAGGGGGGATACACAGGGTCTCACTCTGCCTTCTTAAAGGGAGGAGGAAGGGGGGATACACAGGGGTCTCACTCTGCATTCTTAATCGTAGGAGGGAGTGGGGATACACAGGGGTCTCACTCTGCTTTCTTAAAGGTAGGAGGGAGGGGGGATACACAGGGGTCTCACTCTGCATTCTTTAAGGTAGGAGGGAGGGGGGATACACAGGGGTCTCACTCTGCATTCTTAATCGTAGGAGGGAGGGGGGATAAACAGGGGTCTCACTCTGCATTCCTAAAGGGAGGAGGAAGGGGGAATACACAGGGGTGTCACTCTGCATTCTTTAAGGTTGGAGGGAGGGGAGATACACAGGGGTCTCACTCTGCATTCTTTAAGGTAGGAGGGAGGGGAGATACACAGGGGTCTCACTCTGCATTCCTAAAGGTAGGAGGAAGGGGGGATACACAAGGGACTCACTCTGCATTCCTAAAGGTAGGAGGGAGGGGGGATACACAGGGGTCTCACTCTGCATTCTTTAAGGTAGGAGGGAGGGGGGATACACAGTGGTCTCACTCTGCATTCTTAATCGTAGGAGGGAGGGGAGATACACAGGGGTCTCACTCTGCATTCTTAATCGTTGGAGGGAGGGGGGATACACATGGGTCTCACTCTGCATTCCTAAAGGGAGGAGGAAGGGGGTATACACAGGAGTCTCATTCTGCATTCCTAAAGGTAGGAGGAAGGGGGGAGACACAGGGGTCTCACTCTGCATTCTTAAAGGTAGGAGGGAGGGGGGATACACAGGGGTGTCACTCTGCATTCTTAATCGTAGGAGGGAGGGGGGATACACAGGGGTCTCACTCTGCATTCCTAAAGGGAGGAGGAAGGGGGTATACACAGGAGTCTCATTCTGCATTCCTAAAGGTAGGAGGAAGGGGGGAGACACAGGTGTCTCACTCTGCATTCTTAAAGGTAGGAGGGAGGGGGGATACACAGGGGTCTCACTCTGCAATTTTAATCGTAGGAGGGAGGGGGGATACACAGGGGTCTCACTCTGCATTCTTTAACGTAGGAGGGAGGGGAGATACACAGGGGTCTCACTCTGCATTCCTAAAGGGAGGAGGAAGGGGGGATACACAGGGGTCTCACTCTGCTTTCCTAAAGGGAGGAGGAAGGGGGGATACACAGGGGTCTCACTCTGCATTCTTGAGCATAGGAGGGAGGGGGGAAACACAGGGGTCTCACTCTGCTTTCTTAAAGGTAGGAGGGAGGGGGGATACACAGGGGTCTCACTCTGCATTCTTTAAGGTAGGAGGGAGGGGGGATACACAGGGGACTCACTCTGCATTCTTAATCGTAGGAGGGAGGGGGGATACACAGGGATCTCACTCTGCATTCCTAAAGGGAGGAGGAAGGGGGGATACACAGGGGTCTCACTCTGCATTCCTAAAGGGAGGAGGAAGGGGGGGATACACAGGGGTCTCACTCTGCATTCCGAAAGGGAGGAGGAAGGGGGGATACACAGGGGTCTCACTCTGCATTCTTAAAGGGAGGAGGAAGGGGGGGATACACAGGGGTCTCAGTCTGCATTCTTAATCGTAGGAGGGAGGGGGGATACACAGGGGTCTCACTCTGCATTCCTAAAGGGAGGAGGAAGGGGGGGATACACAGGGGTCTCACTCTGCATTCCGAAAGGGAGGAGGAAGGGGGGATACACTGGGCTCTCACTCTGCATTCCTAAAGGGAGGAGGAAAGGGGGATACAAAGGGGTCTCTCTGCATTCCTAAACGTAGGAGGAAGGGGGGAGACACAGGGGTCTCACTCTGCATTCCTAAAGGTAGGAGGAAGGGGGAAAACACAGGAGTCTCATTCTGCATTCCTAAAGGTAGGAGGAAGGGGGGAGACACAGGGGTCTCACTCTGCATTCTTAATCGTAGGAGGGAGGGGGGATACACAGGGGTCTCACTCTGCCTTCTTAAAGGGAGGAGGAAGGGGGGATACACAGGTGTCTCACTCTGCATTCTTAATCGTAGGAGGGAGGGGGGATACACAGGGGTCTCACTCTGCATTCTTAAAGGTAAGAGGGAGGGGGGATACACAGGGTCTCACTCTGCCTTCTTAAAGGGAGGAGGAAGGGGGGATACACAGGGGTCTCACTCTGCATTCTTAATCGTAGGAGGGAGTGGGGATACACAGGGGTCTCACTCTGCTTTCTTAAAGGTAGGAGGGAGGGGGGATACACAGGGGTCTCACTCTGCATTCTTTAAGGTAGGAGGGAGGGGGGATACACAGGGGTCTCACTCTGCATTCTTAATCGTAGGAGGGAGGGGGGATAAACAGGGGTCTCACTCTGCATTCCTAAAGGGAGGAGGAAGGGGGAATACACAGGGGTGTCACTCTGCATTCTTTAAGGTTGGAGGGAGGGGAGATACACAGGGGTCTCACTCTGCATTCTTTAAGGTAGGAGGGAGGGGAGATACACAGGGGTCTCACTCTGCATTCCTAAAGGTAGGAGGAAGGGGGGATACACAAGGGACTCACTCTGCATTCCTAAAGGTAGGAGGGAGGGGGGATACACAGGGGTCTCACTCTGCATTCTTTAAGGTAGGAGGGAGGGGGGATACACAGTGGTCTCACTCTGCATTCTTAATCGTAGGAGGGAGGGGAGATACACAGGGGTCTCACTCTGCATTCTTAATCGTTGGAGGGAGGGGGGATACACATGGGTCTCACTCTGCATTCCTAAAGGGAGGAGGAAGGGGGTATACACAGGAGTCTCATTCTGCATTCCTAAAGGTAGGAGGAAGGGGGGAGACACAGGGGTCTCACTCTGCATTCTTAAAGGTAGGAGGGAGGGGGGATACACAGGGGTGTCACTCTGCATTCTTAATCGTAGGAGGGAGGGGGGATACACAGGGGTCTCACTCTGCATTCCTAAAGGGAGGAGGAAGGGGGTATACACAGGAGTCTCATTCTGCATTCCTAAAGGTAGGAGGAAGGGGGGAGACACAGGTGTCTCACTCTGCATTCTTAAAGGTAGGAGGGAGGGGGGATACACAGGGGTCTCACTCTGCAATTTTAATCGTAGGAGGGAGGGGGGATACACAGGGGTTTCACTCTGCATTCTTTAACGTAGGAGGGAGGGGAGATACACAGGGGTCTCACTCTGCATTCCTAAAGGGAGGAGGAAGGGGGGATACACAGGGGTCTCACTCTGCTTTCCTAAAGGGAGGAGGAAGGGGGGATACACAGGGGTCTCACTCTGCATTCTTGAGCGTAGGAGGGAGGGGGGAAACACAGGGGTCTCACTCTGCTTTCTTAAAGGTAGGAGGGAGGGGGGATACACAGGGGTCTCACTCTGCATTCTTTAAGGTAGGAGGGAGGGGGGATACACAGGGGACTCACTCTGCATTCTTAATCGTAGGAGGGAGGGGGGATACACAGGGATCTCACTCTGCATTCCTAAAGGGAGGAGGAAGGGGGGATACACAGGGGTCTCACTCTGCATTCCTAAAGGGAGGAGGAAGGGGGGGATACACAGGGGTCTCACTCTGCATTCCGAAAGGGAGGAGGAAGGGGGGATACACTGGGCTCTCACTCTGCATTCCTAAAGGGAGGAGGAAAGGGGGATACACAGGGGTCTCACTCTGCATTCTTAAAGGGAGGAGGAAGGGGGGGATACACAGGGGTCTCAGTCTGCATTCTTAATCGTAGGAGGGAGGGGGGATACACAGGGGTCTCACTCTGCCTTCTTAAAGGGAGGAGGAAGGGGGGATACACAGGTGTCTCACTCTGCATTCTTAATCGTAGGAGGGAGGGGGGATACACAGGGGTCTCACTCTGCATTCTTAAAGGTAGGAGGGAGGGGGGATACACACGGTCTCACTCTGCCTTCTTAAAGGGAGGAGGAAGGGGGGATACACAGGGGTCTCACTCTGCATTCTTAATCGTAGGAGGGAGTGGGGATACACAGGGGTCTCACTCTGCTTTCTTAAAGGTAGGAGGGAGGGGGGATACACAGGGGTCTCACTCTGCATTCTTTAAGGTAGGAGGGAGGGGGGATACACAGGGGTCTCACTCTGCATTCTTAATCGTAGGAGGGAGGGGGGATACACAGGGGTCTCACTCTGCATTCCTAAAGGGAGGAGGAAGGGGGAATACACAGGGGTGTCACTCTGCATTCTTTAAGGTTGGAGGGAGGGGAGATACACAGGGGTCTCACTCTGCATTCTTTAAGGTAGGAGGGAGGGGAGATACACAGGGGTCTCACTCTGCATTCCTAAAGGTAGGAGGAAGGGGGGATACACAAGGGACTCACTCTGCATTCCTAAAGGTAGGAGGGAGGGGGGATACACAGGGGTCTCACTCTGCATTCTTAATCGTAGGAGGGAGGGGAGATACACAGGGGTCTCACTCTGCATTCTTAATCGTAGGAGGGAGGGGGGATACACATGGGTCTCACTCTGCATTCCTAAAGGTAGGAGGAAGGGGGGATACACAAGGGACTCACTCTGCATTCCTAAAGGTAGGAGGGAGGGGGGATACACAGTGGTCTCACTCTGCATTCCTAAAGGGAGGAGGAAGGGGGGATACACAGGGGTCTCACTCTGCATTCCTAAAGGTAGGAGGAAGGGGGGGATACACAGGGGTCTCACTCTGCATTCTTAAAGGGAGGTGGGAGGGGGGATACACAGGGGTCTCACTCTGCATTCCTAAAGGTAGGAGGAAGGGGGGATACACAAGGGACTCACTCTGCATTCCTAAATGTAGGAGGGAGGGGGGATACACAGGGGTCTCACTCTGCATTCTTTAAGGTAGGAGGGAGGGGGGATACACAGTGGTCTCACTCTGCATTCTTAATCGTAGGAGGGAGGGGAGATACACAGGGGTCTCACTCTGCATTCTTAATCGTAGGAGGGAGGGGGGATACACATGGGTCTCACTCTGCATTCCTAAAGGGAGGAGGAAGGGGGTATACACAGGAGTCTCATTCTGCATTCCTAAAGGTAGGAGGAAGGGGGGAGACACAGGGGTCTCACTCTGCATTCTTAAAGGTAGGAGGGAGGGGGGATACACAGGGGTCTCACTCTGCATTCTTAATCGTAGGAGGGAGGGGGGATACACAGGGGTCTCACTCTGCATTCTTTAAGGTAGGAGGGAGGGGAGATACACAGGGGTCTCACTCTGCATTCCTAAAGGTAGGAGGAAGGGGGTATACACAGGAGTCTCATTCTGCATTCCTAAAGGTAGGAGGAAGGGGGGAGACACAGGGGTCTCACTCTGCATTCTTAAAGGTAGGAGGGAGGGCGGATACACAGGGGTCTCACTCTGCATTCCTAAAGGGAGGAGGAAGGGGGGATACACAGGGGTCTCACTCTGCTTTCCTAAAGGGAGGAGGAAGGGGGGATACACAGGGGTCTCACTCTGCATTCTTGATCGTAGGAGGGAGGGGGGAAACACAGGGGTCTCACTCTGCTTTCTTAAAGGTAGGAGGGAGGGGGGATACACAGGGGTCTCACTCTGCATTCTTTAAGGTAGGAGGGAGGGGGGATACACAGGGGTCTCACTCTGCATTCTTAATCGTAGGAGGGAGGGGGGATACACAGGGATCTCACTCTGCATTCCTAAAGGGAGGAGGAAGGGGGGATACACAGGGGTCTCACTCTGCATTCCTAAAGGGAGGAGGAAGGGGGGGATACACAGGGGTCTCACTCTGCATTCCTAAAGGGAGGAGGAAGGGGGGATACACTGGGCTCTCACTCTGCATTCCTAAAGGGAGGAGGAAAGGGGAATACACAGGGGTCTCACTCTGCATTCCTAAAGGGAGGAGGAAGGGGGGGATACACAGGGGTCTCAGTCTGCATTCTTAATCGTAGGAGGGAGGGGGGATACACAGGGGTCTCACACTGCCTTCTTAAAGGGAGGAGGAAGGGGGGATACACAGGTGTCTCACTCTGCATTCTTAATCGTAGGAGGGAGGGGGATACACAGGGGTCTCACTCTGAATTCTTAAAGGTAGGAGGGAGGGGGGATACACAGGGTCTCACTCTGCCTTCTTAAAGGGAGGAGGAAGGGGGGATACACAGGGGTCTCACTCTGCATTCTTAATCGTAGGAGGGAGTGGGGATACACAGGGGTCTCACTCTGCTTTCTTAAAGGTAGGAGGGAGGGGGGATACACAGGGGTCTCACTCTGCATTCTTTAAGGTAGGAGGGAGGGGGGATACACAGGGGTCTCACTCTGCATTCTTAATCGTAGGAGGGAGGGGGGATACACAGGGGTCTCACTCTGCATTCCGAAAGGGAGGAGGAAGGGGGAATACACAGGGGTGTCACTCGCATTCTTTAAGGTTGGAGGGAGGGGAGATACACAGGGGTCTCACTCTGCATTCTTTAAGGTAGGAGGGAGGGGAGATACACAGGGGTCTCACTCTGCATTCCTAAAGGTAGGGGGGAGGGGGGATACACAGGGGTCTCACTCTGCATTCTTTAAGGTAGGAGGGAGGGGGGATACACAGGGGTCTCACTCTGCATTCTTAATCGTAGGAGGGAGGGGAGATACACAGGGGTCTCACTCTGCATTCTTAATCGTAGGAGGGAGGGGGGATACACATGGGTCTCACTCTGCATTCCTAAAGGTAGGAGGAAGGGGGGATACACAAGGGACTCACTCTGCATTCCTAAAGGTAGGAGGGAGGGGGGATACACAGGGGTCTCACTCTGCATTCCTAAAGGGAGGAGGAAGGGGGGATACACAGGGGTCTCACTCTGCATTCCTAAAGGTAGGAGGAAGGGGGGGATACACAGGGGTCTCACTCTGCATTCCTAAAGGTAGGAGGAAGGGGGGGATACACAGGGGTCACACTGCATTCCAAAAGGTAGGAGGAAGGGGGGATACACAGGGGTCTCACTCTGCATTCTTAATCGTAGGAGGGAGGGGAGATACACAGGGGTCTCACTCTGCATTCTTAATCGTAGGAGGGAGGGGGGATACACATGGGTCTCACTCTGCATTCCTAAAGGTAGGAGGAAGGGGGGATACACAAGGGACTCACTCTGCATTCCTAAAGGTAGGAGGGAGGGGGGATACACAGGGGTCTCACTCTGCATTCCTAAAGGGAGGAGGAAGGGGGGATACACAGGGGTCTCACTCTGCATTCCTAAAGGTAGGAGGAAGGGGGGGATACACAGGGGTCTCACTCTGCATTCCTAAAGGTAGGAGGAAGGGGGGGATACACAGGGGTCACACTGCATTCCAAAAGGTAGGAGGAAGGGGGGATACACAGGGGTCTCACTCTGCATTCCTAAATGTAGGAGGAAGGGGGGGATACACAGGGGTCACTCTGCATTCCTGAAGGTAGGAGGAAGGGGGGGATACACAGGGGTCTCACTCTGCATTCCTAAAGGTAGGAGGAAGGGGGGATACACAGGGGTCTCACTCTGCATTCCTAAAGGTAGGAGGAAGGGGCAATACACAGGGGTCTCACTCTGCATTCCTAAATGTAGGAGGAAGGGGGGGATACACAAGGGTCACTCTGCATTCCGAAAGGTAGGAGGAAGGGGGGATACACAGGGGTCTCACTCTGCATTCCGAAAGGTAGGAGGAAGGGGGGATACACAGGGGTCTCACTCTGCATTCCTAAAGGTAGGAGGAAGGGGGGATACACAGGGGTCTCACTCTGCATTCCTAAAGGTAGGAGGAAGGGGCAATACACAGGGGTCTCACTCTGCATTCCTAAATGTAGGAGGAAGGGGGGGATACACAAGGGTCACTCTGCATTCCGAAAGGTAGGAGGAAGGGGGGATACACAGGGGTCTCACTCTGCATTCCTAAAGGTAGGAGGAGGGGGGGATACACAGGGGTCTCACTCTGCATTCCTAAAGGTAGGAGGAAGGGGGGATACACAGGGGTCTCACTCTCCATTCTTAAAGGTAGGTGGAAGGGGGGATACACAGGGGTCTCACTCTGCATTCCTAAAGGTAGGAGGAAGGGGGGGATACACAGGGGTCACTCTGCATTCCGAAAGGTAGGAGGAAGGGGGGATACACAGGGGTCTCACTCTGCATTCCTCAAGGTAGGTGGAAGGGGGGATACACAGGGGTCTCACTCTCCATTCTTAAAGGTCGGTGGAAGGGGGGATACACAGGGGTCTCACTCTGCATTCCTAAAGGTAGGAGGAAGGGGGGATACACAGGGGTCTCACTCTGCATTCCTAAAGGTAGGAGGAAGGGGCAATACACAGGGGTCTCACTCTGCATTCCTAAATGTAGGAGGAAGGGGGGGATACACAAGGGTCACTCTGCATTCCGAAAGGTAGGAGGAAGGGGGGATACACAGGGGTCTCACTCTGCATTCCTAAAGGTAGGAGGAAGGGGGGATACACAGGGGTCTCACTCTGCATTCCTAAAGGTAGGAGGAAGGGGGGATACACAGGGGTCTCACTCTCCATTCTTAAAGGTAGGTGGAAGGGGGGATACACAGGGGTCTCACTCTGCATTCCTAAAGGTAGGAGGAAGGGGGGGATACACAGGGGTCACTCTGCATTCCGAAAGGTAGGAGGAAGGGGGGATACACAGGGGTCTCACTCTGCATTCCTCAAGGTAGGTGGAAGGGGGGATACACAGGGGTCTCACTCTCCATTCTTAAAGGTCGGTGGAAGGGGGGATACACAGGGGTCTCACTCTGCATTCCTAAATGTAGGAGGAAGGGGGGGATACACAGGGGTCACTCTGCATTCCGAAAGGTAGGAGGAAGGGGGGATACACAGGGGTCTCACTCTGCATTCTTAAAGGGAGGAGGGAGGGGGGATACACAGGGGTCTCACTCTGCATTCCTAAATGTAGGAGGAAGGGGGGGATACACAGGGGTCACTCTGCATTCCTAAATGTAGGTGGAAGGGGGGATACACAGGGGTCTCACTCTGCACTCTTAAAGGTAGGAGGAAGGGGGGATACACAGGGGTCTCACTCTGCATTCTTAAAGGGAGGAGGGAGGGGGGATACACAGGGGGCTCACTCTGCATTCTTTAAGGTAGGAGGGAGGGGGGATACACAGTGGTCTCACTCTGCATTCTTAATCGTAGGAGGGAGGGGAGATACACAGGGGTCTCACTCTGCATTCTTAATCGTAGGAGGGAGGGGGGATACACATGGGTCTCACTCTGCATTCCTAAAGGGAGGAGGAAGGGGGTATACACAGGAGTCTCATTCTGCATTCCTAAAGGTAGGAGGAAGGGGGGAGACACAGGGGTCTCACTCTGATTCTTTAAGGTAGGAGGGAGGGGAGATACACAGGGGTCTCACTCTGCATTCCTAAAGGGAGGAGGAAGGGGGTATAGACAGGAGTCTCATTCTGCATTCCTAAAGGTAGGAGGAAGGGGGGAGACACAGGGGTCTCACTCTGCATTCTTAAAGGTAGGAGGGAGGGGGGATACACAGGTGTCTCACTCTGCATTCTTAATCGTAGGAGGGAGGGGGGATACACAGGGGTCTCACTCTGCATTCTTTAAGGTAGGAGGGAGGGGAGATACACAGGGGTCTCACTCTGCATTCCTAAAGGGAGGAGGAAGGGGGGATACACAGGGGTCTCACTCTGCATTCTTGATCGTAGGAGGGAGGGGGGAAACACAGGGGTCTCACTCTGCTTTCTTAAAGGTAGGAGGAAGGGGGGGATACACAGGGGTCTCACTCTGCATTCCTACAGGGAGGAGGAAGGGGGGATACACAGGGGTCTCACTCTGCATTCCTAAAGGGAGGAGGAAGGGGGGGATACACAGGGGTCTCACTCTGCATTCCTAAATGTAGGAGGAAGGGGGGGATACACAGGGGTCTCACTCTGCACTCTTAAAGGTAGGAGGAAGGGGGGATACACAGGGGTCTCACTCTGCATTCTTAAAGGGAGGAGGGAGGGGGGATACACAGGGGTCTCACTCTGCATTCCTAAATGTAGGAGGAAGGGGGGGATACACAGGGGACTCACTCTGCATTCCTAAATGTAGGAGGAAGGGGGGGATACACAGGGGTCTCACTCTCCATTCTTAAAGGGAGGAGGAAGGGGGGATACACAGGGGGCTCACTCTCCATTCTTAAAGGTAGGAGGAAGGGGGGATACACAGGGGGCTCACTCTGCATTCTTAAAGGGAGGAGGAAGGGGGGATACACAGGGGTCTCACTCTCCATTCTTAAAGGGAGGAGGAAGGAGGGATACACAGGGGGCTCACTCTCCATTCTTAAAGGTAGGAGGAAGGGGGGATACACAGGGGCTCACTCTCCATTCTTAAAGGGAGGAGGAAGGGGGGATACACAGGGGTCTCACTCTGCATTCTTAAAGGTGGGAGGAAGGGGGGATACACAGGGGTCTCACTCTGCATTCTTAAAGGTGGGAGGAAGGGGGGATACACAGGGGTCTCACTCTGCATTCTTAAAGGTGGGAGGAAGGGGGGATACACAGGGGTCTCACTCTCCATTCCTAAATGTAGGAGGGAGGTGGGATACACTGGGCTCTCACTCTGCATTCTTAAAGGGAAGAGCAAGGGGGGATACACAGGGGTCTCACTCTGCATTCGTAAAGGGAGGAGGAAGGGGGGATACACAGGTGTCTCACTCTGCATTCCTAAAGCGAGGAGGAAGGGGGGAGACACAGGGGTCTCACTCTGCATTCCTAAAGCGAGGAGCATGGGGGGATACACAGGGGTCTCACTCTGCATTCGTAAAGGGAGGAGGAAGGGGGGATACACAGGTATCTCACTCTGCATTCTTAAAGGGAAGAGCAAGGGGGGATACACAGGGGTCTCACTCTGCATTCTTAAAGGTAGGAGGAAGGGGGGATACACAGGGGTCTCACTCTGCATTCCTAAAGGGAGGAGGAAGGGGGGGATACACAGGGGTCTCACTCCTCATTCCTAAATGTAGGAGGGAGGGGGGATACACTGGGCTCTCACTCTGCATTCTTAAAGGGAGGATGAAGGGGGGATACTGAGGGGTCTCACTCTGCATTCCTAAATGTAGGAGGAAGGGGGGAATACACAGGGGTCTCACTCTGCATTCTTAAAGGGAGGAGGGAGGGGGGATACACTGGGCTCTCACTCTGCATTCTTAAATGCAGGAGGAAGGGGGGGGGGGATACACAGGGGTCTCACTCTGCATTCTTAAATGTAGTAGGAAGGGGGGGATACACAGGGGTCACTCAGCATTCCGAAAGGTAGGAGGAAGAGGGGATACACATGGGTCACACTCTGCATTCTTAAATGTAGGAGGAAGGGGGGGGTTACACTGGGGTCACTCTGCATTCCGAAAGGTAGGAGGAAGGGAGGATGCACAGGGGTCTCACTCTGCATTCCTAAATGTAGGAGGAAGGGGGGGATACACAGGGGTCACTCTGCATACAGAAAGGTAGGAGGAAGGGGGGATACACAGGGGTCTCACTCTGCATTCCTAAATGTAGGAGGAAGGGGGGATACACAGGGGTCTCACTCTGCAAAGGGAGGAGGGAGGGGGGATACACAGGGGTCTCACTCTGCATTCTTAAAGGGAGGAGGGAGGGGGGATACACAGGGGTCTCACTCTCCATTCTTAAAGGGAGGAGGAAGGGGGGATACACAGGGGGCTCACTCTCCATTCTTAAAGGTAGGAGGAAGGGGGGATACACAGGGGTCTCACTCTGCATTCTTAATCGTGGGAGGGAGGGGGGATACACAGGGGTCTCACTCTCCATTCTTAAAGGGAGGAGGAAGGGGGGATACACAGGGGGCTCACTCTCCATTCTTAAAGGTAGGAGGAAGGGGGGATACACAGGGGCTCACTCTCCATTCTTAAAGGGAGGAGAAAGGGGGGATACACAGGGGGCTCACTCTCCATTCTTAAAGGTAGGAGGAAGGGGGGGTACACAGGGGGCTCACTCTCCATTCTTAAAGGTCGGAGTAAGGGGGGATACACAGGGGGCTCACTCTCCATTCTTAAAGGTAGGAGGAAGGGGGGATACACAGGGGGCTCACCCTCCATTCTTAAAGGGAGGAGGAAGGGGGGATACACAGGGGGCTCACTCTCCATTCTTAAAGGTCGGAGTAAGGGGGGATACACAGGGGGCTCACTCTCCATTCTTAAAGGTAGGAGGAAGGGGGGATACACAGGGGGCTCACCCTCCATTCTTAAAGGTAGGAGGAAGGGGGGATACACAGGGGGCTCACCCTACATTCTTATAGGGAGGAGGAACGGGGATGCACAGGGGTCTCACTCAGCATTCCTAATGGGAGGAGGAAGAGGGGATACACGGTGGTCTCACTCTCCATTCTTAAAGGTAGGAGGAAGGGGGGATACACAGGGGGCTCACTCTCCATTCTCAAAGGTAGGAGGGAGGGGGGATACACATGGGTCTCACTCTGCATTCTTAAAGGTGGGAGGAAGGGGGGATACACAGGGGTCTCACTCTGCATTCTTAAAGGTGGGAGGAAGGGGTGATACACAGGAGTCTCACTTTCCATTCCTAATTGTAGGAGGGAGGTGGGTTACACTGGGCTCTCACTCTGCATTCTTAAAGGGAGGAGGGAGGGGGGATACACAGGGGTCTCACTCTGCATTCCTAAATGTAGGAGGAAGGGGGGGATACACAGGGGTCTCACTCTGCATTCCTAAATGTAGGAGGAAGGGGGGGATACACAGGGGTCTCACTCTCCATTCTTAAAGGGAGGAGGAAGGGGGGATACACAGGGGGCTCACTCTCCATTCTTAAAGGGAGGAGGAAGGGGGGATACACAGGGGTCTCACTCTCCATTCTTAAAGGGAGGAGGAAGGGGGGATACACAGGGGGCTCACTCTCCATTCTTAAAGGTAGGAGGAAGGGGGGATACACAGGGGCTCACTCTCCATTCTTACAGGGAGGAGGAAGGGGGGATACACAGGGGTCTCACTCTGCATTCTTAAAGGTGGGAGGAAGGGGGGATACACAGGGGTCTCACTCTGCATTCTTAAAGGTGGGAGGAAGGGGGGATACACAGGGGTCTCACTCTGCATTCTTAAAAGTGGGAGGAAGGGGGGATACACAGGGGTCTCACTCTCCATTCCTAAATGTAGGAGGGAGGTGGGATACACTGGGCTCTCACTCTGCATTCTTAAAGGGAAGAGCAAGGGGGGATACACAGGGGTCTCACTCTGCATTCGTAAAGGGAGGAGGAAGGGGGGATACACAGGTGTCTCACTCTGCATTCCTAAAGCGAGGAGGAAGGGGGGATACACAGGGGTCTCACTCTGCATTCCTAAAGCGAGGAGCAAGGGGGGATACACAGGGGTCTCACTCTGCATTCGTAAAGGGAGGAGGAAGGGGGGATACACAGGTGTCTCACTCTGCATTCTTAAAGGGAAGAGCAAGGGGGGATACACAGGGGTCTCACTCTGCATTCTTAAAGGTAGGAGGAAGGGGGGATACACAGGGGTCTCACTCTGCATTCCTAAAGGGAGGAGGAAGGGGGGGATACACAGGGGTCTCACTCCTCATTCCTAAATGTAGGAGGGAGGGGGGATACACTGGGCTCTCACTCTGCATTCTTAAAGGGAGGAGGAAGGGGGGATACTGAGGGGTCTCACTCTGCATTCCTAAATGTAGGAGGAAGGGGGGAATACACAGGGGTCTCACTCTGCATTCTTAAAGGGAGGAGGGAGGGGGGATACACTGGGCTCTCACTCTGCATTCTTAAATGCAGGAGGAAGGGGGGGGGGATACACAGGGGTCTCACTCTGCATTCTTAAATGTAGGAGGAAGGGGGGGATACACAGGGGTCACTCTGCATTCCGAAAGGTAGGAGGAAGGGGGGATACACAGGGGTCACACTCTGCATTCTTAAATGTAGGAGGAAGGGGGGGGTTACACTGGGGTCACTCTGCATTCCGAAAGGTAGGAGGAAGGGGGGATACACAGGGGTCTCACTCTGCATTCCTAAATGTAGGAGGAAGTGGGGGATACACAGGGGTCACTCTGCATACAGAAAGGTAGGAGGAAGGGGGGATACACAGGGGTCTCACTCTGCATTCCTAAATGTAGGAGGAAGGGGGGATACACAGGGGTCTCACTCTGCATTCTTAAAGGGAGGAGGGAGGGGGGATACACAGGGGTCTCACTCTGCATTCTTAAAGGGAGGAGGGAGGGGGGATACACAGGGGTCTCACTCTCCATTCTTAAAGGGAGGAGGAAGGGGGATACACAGGGGGCTCACTCTGCATTCTTAAAGGGAGGAGGGAGGGGGGATACACAGGGGTCTCACTCTGCATTCTTAAAGGGAGGAGGGAGGGGGGATACACAGGGGTCTCACTCTCCATTCTTAAAGGGAGGAGGAAGGGGGGATACACAGGGGGCTCACTCTCCATTCTTAAAGGTAGGAGGAAGGGGGGATACACAGAGGTCTCACTCTGCATTCTTAATCGTGGGAGGGAGGGGGGATACACAGGGGTCTCACTCTCCATTCTTAAAGGGAGGAGGAAGGGGGGATACACAGGGGGCTCACTCTCCATTCTTAAAGGTAGGAGGAAGGGGGGATACACAGGCGCTCACTCTCCATTCTTAAAGGGAGGAGAAAGGGGGGATACACAGGGGGCTCACTCTCCATTCTTAAAGGTAGGAGGAAGGGGGGGTACACAGGGGGCTCACTCTCCATTCTTAAAGGTCGGAGTAAGGGGGGATACACAGGGGGCTCACTCTCCATTCTTAAAGGTAGGAGGAAGGGGGGATACACAGGGGGCTCACCCTCCATTCTTAAAGGGAGGAGGAAGGGGGGATACACAGGGGGCTCACTCTCCATTCTTAAAGGTCGGAGTAAGGGGGGATACACAGGGGGCTCACTCTCCATTCTTAAAGGTAGGAGGAAGGGGGGATACACAGGGGGCTCACCCTCCATTCTTAAAGGTAGGAGGAAGGGGGGATACACAGGGGGCTCACCCTACATTCTTATAGGGAGGAGGAACGGGGATGCACAGGGGTCTCACTCAGCATTCCTAATGGGAGGAGGAAGAGGGGATACACGGTGGTCTCACTCTCCATTCTTAAAGGTAGGAGGAAGGGGGGATACACAGGGGGCTCACTCTCCATTCTCAAAGGTAGGAGGGAGGGGGGATACACATGGGTCTCACTCTGCATTCTTAAAGGTGGGAGGAAGGGGGGATACACAGGGGTCTCACTCTGCATTCTTAAAGGTGGGAGGAAGGGGTGATACACAGGAGTCTCACTTTCCATTCCTAATTGTAGGAGGGAGGTGGGTTACACTGGGCTCTCACTCTGCATTCTTAAAGGGAGGAGGGAGGGGGGATACACAGGGGTCTCACTCTGCATTCCTAAATGTAGGAGGAAGGGGGGGATACACAGGGGTCTCACTCTGCATTCCTAAATGTAGGAGGAAGGGGGGGATACACAGGGGTCTCACTCTCCATTCTTAAAGGGAGGAGGAAGGGGGGATACACAGGGGGCTCACTCTCCATTCTTAAAGGGAGGAGGAAGGGGGGATACACAGGGGTCTCACTCTCCATTCTTAAAGGGAGGAGGAAGGGGGGATACACAGGGGGCTCACTCTCCATTCTTAAAGGTAGGAGGAAGGGGGGATACACAGGGGCTCACTCTCCATTCTTACAGGGAGGAGGAAGGGGGGATACACAGGGGTCTCACTCTGCATTCTTAAAGGTGGGAGGAAGGGGGGATACACAGGGGTCTCACTCTGCATTCTTAAAGGTGGGAGGAAGGGGGGATACACAGGGGTCTCACTCTGCATTCTTAAAAGTGGGAGGAAGGGGGGATACACAGGGGTCTCACTCTCCATTCCTAAATGTAGGAGGGAGGTGGGATACACTGGGCTCTCACTCTGCATTCTTAAAGGGAAGAGCAAGGGGGGATACACAGGGGTCTCACTCTGCATTCGTAAAGGGAGGAGGAAGGGGGGATACACAGGTGTCTCACTCTGCATTCCTAAAGCGAGGAGGAAGGGGGGATACACAGGGGTCTCACTCTGCATTCCTAAAGCGAGGAGCAAGGGGGGATACACAGGGGTCTCACTCTGCATTCGTAAAGGGAGGAGGAAGGGGGGATACACAGGTGTCTCACTCTGCATTCTTAAAGGGAAGAGCAAGGGGGGATACACAGGGGTCTCACTCTGCATTCTTAAAGGTAGGAGGAAGGGGGGATACACAGGGGTCTCACTCTGCATTCCTAAAGGGAGGAGGAAGGGGGGGATACACAGGGGTCTCACTCCTCATTCCTAAATGTAGGAGGGAGGGGGGATACACTGGGCTCTCACTCTGCATTCTTAAAGGGAGGAGGAAGGGGGGATACTGAGGGGTCTCACTCTGCATTCCTAAATGTAGGAGGAAGGGGGGAATACACAGGGGTCTCACTCTGCATTCTTAAAGGGAGGAGGGAGGGGGGATACACTGGGCTCTCACTCTGCATTCTTAAATGCAGGAGGAAGGGGGGGGGATACACAGGGGTCTCACTCTGCATTCTTAAATGTAGGAGGAAGGGGGGGATACACAGGGGTCACTCTGCATTCCGAAAGGTAGGAGGAAGGGGGGATACACAGGGGTCACACTCTGCATTCTTAAATGTAGGAGGAAGGGGGGGGTTACACTGGGGTCACTCTGCATTCCGAAAGGTAGGAGGAAGGGGGGATACACAGGGGTCTCACTCTGCATTCCTAAATGTAGGAGGAAGTGGGGGATACACAGGGGTCACTCTGCATACAGAAAGGTAGGAGGAAGGGGGGATACACAGGGGTCTCACTCTGCATTCCTAAATGTAGGAGGAAGGGGGGATACACAGGGGTCTCACTCTGCATTCTTAAAGGGAGGAGGGAGGGGGGATACACAGGGGTCTCACTCTGCATTCTTAAAGGGAGGAGGGAGGGGGGATACACAGGGGTCTCACTCTCCATTCTTAAAGGGAGGAGGAAGGGGGATACACAGGGGGCTCACTCTCCATTCTTAAAGGTAGGAGGAAGGGGGGATACACAGGGGTCTCACTCTGCATTCTTAATCGTGGGAGGGAGGGGGGATACACAGGGGTCTCACTCTACATTCTTAAAGGGAGGAGGAAGGTGGGATACACAGGGGGCTCACTCTCCATTCTTAAAGGTAGGAGGAAGGGGGGATACACAGGGGCTCACTCTCCATTCTTAAAGGGAGGAGAAAGGGGGGATACACAGGGGGCTCACTCTCCATTCTTAAAGGTAGGAGGAAGGGGGGATACACAGGGGGCTCACTCTCCATTCTTAAAGGTCGGAGGAAGGGGGGATACACAGGGGGCTCACTCTCCATTCTTAAAGGTAGGAGGAAGGGGGGATACACAGGGGGCTCACCCTCCATTCTTAAAGGGAGGAGGAAGGGGGGATACACAGGGGGCTCACTCTCCATTCTTAAAGGTAGGCGGAAGGGGGGATACACAGGTAGCTCACTCTCCATTCTTAAAGGTAGGAGGAAGGGGGGATACACAGGGGGCTCACTCTCCATTCTTAAAGGTAGGAGGAAGGGGGGATACACAGGGGGCTCACTCCATTCTTAAAGGTAGGAGGAAGGGGGGATACACAGGGGGCTCACCCTACATTCTTATAGGGAGGAGGAACGGGGATGCACAGGGGTCTCACTCTGCATTCCTAATGGGAGGAGGAAGGGGGGATACACGGTGGTCTCACTCTCCATTCTTAAAGGTAGGAGGAAGGGGGGATACACAGGGGGCTCACTCTCCATTCTCAAAGGTAGGAGGGAGGGGGGATACACATGGGTCTCACTCTGCATTCTTAAAGGTGGGAGGAAGGGGAGATACACAGGGGTCTCACTCTGCATTCTTAAAAGTGGGAGGAAGGGGTGATACACAGGAGTCTCACTTTCCATTCCTAATTGTAGGAGGGAGGTGGGTTACACTGGGCTCTCACTCTGCATTCTTAAAGGGAAGAGCAAGGGGGGATACACAGGGGTCTCACTCTGCATTCTTAAAGGGAGGAGGAAGGGGGGATACACAGGTGTCTCACTCTGCATTCCTAAAGCGAGGAGGAAGGGGGGATACACAGGTGTCTCACTCTGCATTCTTAAAGGTGGGAGGAAGGGGGGATACACAGGGGTCTCACTCCTCATTCCTAAATGTAGGAGGGAGGGGGGATACACTGGGCTCTCACTCTGCATTCTTAAAGGGAGGAGGAAGGGGGGATATAGAGGGGTCTCACTCGGCATTAAAGGTAGGAGGAAGGGGGGGATACACATGGGTCTCACTCTGCATTCTTAAAGGGAGGAGGAAGGGGGAATACACAGGGGTCTCAATCTGCATTCTTAAAGGGAGGAGGAAGGGGGGATACACAGGGGTCTCACTCTGCATTCTTAAAGGGAGGAGGAAGGGGGGATACACAAGGGTCTCAATCTGCATTCTTAAAGGGAGGAGGAAGGGGGGATACACAGGGGTCTCAATCTGCATTCTTAAAGGGAGGAGGAAGGGGGGATACACAGGGGTCTCACTCTGCATTCTTAAAGGGAGGAGGAAGGGGGGATACACAGGGGTCTCAATCTGCATTCTTAAAGGGAGGAGGAAGGGGGGATACACAGGGGTCTCAATCTGCATTCTTAAAGGGAGGAGGAAGGGGGGATACACAGGGGTCTCACTCTGCATTCTTAAAGGGAGGAGGAAGAGGGGATACACAGGGGTCTCAATCTGCATTGTTAAAGGGAGGAGGAAGGGGGGATACACAGGGGTCTCAATCTGCATTCTTAAAGGGAGGAGGAAGGGGGGATACACAGGGGTCTCACTCTGCATTCTTAAAGGTAGGAGGGAGGGGGGATACACAGGGGTCTCACTCTGCATTCTCAAAGGTAGGAGGGACGGGGGATACACAGGGGTCTCACTCTGCATTCTTAAAGGTGGGAGGAAGGGGGGATACACAGGGGTCTCACTCTGCATTCCTAAATGTAGGAGGGAGGGGGATACACTGGGCTCTCACTCTGCCTTCCTTTAGGGAGGAGGAAAGGGGGATACAGAGGGGTCTCACTCGGCATTAAAGGTAGGAGGAAGGGTGGGATACACATGGGTCTCACTCTGCATTCTTAAAGGGAAGAGCGAGGGGGTTTACACAGGGGTCTCACTCTGCATTCTTAAAGGTCAGAGCAAGGGGGGATACACAGGGGTCTCACTCTGCATTCTTAAAGGGAGGAGGAAGCGGGATACACAGGGGTCTGTGGAGAGGGTGCCAGAAAGGGCCGGAGCATTAAGATTACATGGATGCTGGGGGCAATCGATTCAGCTGGTAGGATCTTGATGTGGTCATGCTGTGCCAGTCTGAGTGTTGGCAAAGATGGGCAATGCCATGGCACGCCACATAGTTGATCCAGGAAAGCAGCTGATGTACCCGTCAACACCAATCCCTGCCCTGTTAGGAACCTTTGAGTACATGCAGGGTTCAACTTTATTTATCACATGGAAATCAGTCTGGTTCATCCTACATTGTGTGATCCTCTGCATGTGAGGATCTGTATGTACCAGAGGCAATATCAACAGGCAGGTGTGATCCACGTAGAGGCCCCCAGTCATGAGCAGGAGCCCCCAAGGGGAGCTCGCCATTACGTTTGCCGTGCATCTACAGGCCGCACATTACATGCCATCAGTGTCAGAGGAGATTGCGCATGCAGAGAGGGTGGTGACACATCTCTGTGCCCTGCTCAAGGATGACCTGTAGCCCATGGGCTCTGGTGGACATCCCATGTCTTTGTTCTTCATAGTGGCAGCGGTTCTCAAGCCTGACGCCTCTGCAGCTTTTTTAGGGGCCCACCAGAGACTTTTGTGGTATCACACAGTCAGCAGTGCACCACTGCATCAGGGAGGTCACCAATACCCAGTGAGTATGTCCACTTCAGGATAGATTCTGACAGCTAGGCCCTGAGGACCATTGGTTCTGGCACCACTGACGAAGAACCATAGGTTGTAATGTTCATTGACTGCACTCATGCGGCCATCAGGCCTCCCGCCAGGCTATCACCTGCAGACGTCACCATTAAAGGAGCCCTCTCAATCTAGGTGAAACTGGTATGTGATCACCGCAGATGCTTGCTGCGAAAGTGTGACCGCTTCTCAGGCAGCTGCCATGACAACTGGGTCTTGCGCCAGTCCCAGCTGCCACTGTTGTTCCCTGAACTGGCTCAGATGGAGGGGTGGCTTCCTGGAGATAAAGGCTATCCTTTGCAGACATGGCTCCCAACAGCAGTGAGAGACTCTATCACTGCTGGAGAGGAGAGATACAACGCCAGCCATTGAGCTACATGAGCCACCATTGAGCAGGAAATCGGCATGCTGAAAGAGCGCCTCCAATGACTGTATGGATTGGGTGATGCCCTGTGCTACAGGCTGAAAAGGCCAGCTCCTTTCTTTGCTGCTCTGCTCAGCTATGCACCCAATAGGGGCCAGGCTTAGTATGATGAGGAGAGATGTCAACAGGATTCCTCCTCGGACTATGAGGACGCTGAGGACCTACAACATGAAAGATGCATGGCAGAGCAGATAGCACCCAGGCTCTGCATGCAAGGCTAGCAGTGAGCTAGGGATGTATGGAAGTGGCTTATCAGACAAAGGTTGTCTGCTGCATAGGAACCGACATGAGCTCTGCAAGCCACACATCACCCTCGCTCACCTGCTGTGCACCAGTCCACATCTGCAGCATCCCTGTGTAAACCATTAGAGGCAGCAGCTGACTGAGCCAATGTCCATGTCACTGCATCCATGGAGACGCTCATGAGTAATGGTGACATGGCAATGATGTTATTGCATATGTTGGCTCTCCTGAAGGGCCAACGGTGCAAAGGGATGTGACATTGGCGCTACATGCTGGCACACATCATTCACGCAGAGAAAAGGACATATATGTTGGTGAGGAACATTTAGTGAAAGGCATATTCACATTGCTGTGACACCAGTGCATTCCCATTTATGTCAGTGTGTTCTCTGTAAACCTCAATAATACCTTTTATTGTCTATTTCAGTCTGACATCCTGGAATGTGCAAATTTACCATTATTCACCCAGGTGCAGCACGCCTACAAAGAGGAATATTACACTTGAGTGGAAGAAGAGGATCACAACTTCACAGGACACTGGGACACAGCAGGGCAAGTATGTGGCGGCAAAGCGGAAAGTGCTGGGGTAACTCAGCAGGTCAGGCAGCATCTGTGGAGAGAGAAGCAGAGTTAACTTTCAGGTCTGTGAACTTGGACAAGTTAACTCTGCTTCTCTCTCCACAGATGCTGGCCAACCTGCTGGGTTTCTGCAGCACTTTCTGCTTTGCTGCCAGATTGACAGCAGCCTCACTCTTCAGCAGTCAGGTAAGTATTTCTTTGACAGCTTTCAGGAAGCAGGTGCTGGGGCGCTTAAATTAGGGCCCCAGCATTTGCTGCACAACTGTCAAAAACTCTTGCTGCGCCGAATGTCCCGCCTCTCCCCATGTAATATGGGGGAGTGGCGCATGGCCTCTATTGCAGGAGCTCGGCAGTGGCCGGCGAATGTGGGCGTGCTGCCGAGTTCAAAGGGCGCCACCACGGAGCACGGCGCCCCAATAAAATTCAGTCCTGTGTGTGTATCATTGTATGTATCCATGAGTGTTTGTATTTTACAAATATCTGTTCGCAGAAAGTATAAAAACCCTTTATATCTAAATGTTTTATTTGTAACCTCTTATTACTTTGTTTCTGGAACCCATCTGACAGAATGACTTTCACAAGTGGCTAACTAAGGAAGTTAAAGTGAAGTGATTTATGACTACAATCCCTTATAGGGACTAAACCAAATCAGGAGTACATCCATATAAATCTTTAATTAAGTTCAAACCAGACAAAATCGACACTTATTTGGGTCCAAAGTTTTCGCTCAAAGAAAGAAAACTAACAGAGAATGTTACCATCTTTCGGATAGCCTATTTTTAAAATAATTATGGCTAAGTCATAAATATCCCAGATATTATAAGGGTCTGGGAAACTCTCTTCAATATGTATCTCCCCACTTAAAGAGACACAGAGAGTGGGTTCTTGTAGTTGAATACAGAATACTACATGCGACAATTTATTAACTTTTATGTACTTATTTAAGAATTGAACATGCAATACACTTTTAAGTGGATAAGTATATCACAATATCAAATATTACTAAGAGATGTAACTCATAATCTTACTTCTGAAATAGAATCTAAAGTTTAACCTTGCTAACATTAGAGCAAAATATCTTAGAATATCCATCAAAATTTAAAGTAAACTTTTACCTTAAATTCCCAGAGTAAACCATAAGGTGAGAAGTATTGATGAGGACTCAATACTTCTAATTTTTGCTTCTGAAACTCTCATGTTTATACTGTTTCTAAGATATCATCTGACCTTTTAGCATATCGGTGTTAACTTTCTGTGTGTTTTTTCTGCTCTTGAAATCCATAATTGGTAGTTTCATTAACTAACATCTCCACTTAATGTTTTGTTGGAATTTCCCTGCTCTTGAAGTTGTGAGCATTTATCTGGTCAAAATGTTTCTTTGACCTCTTGTTCCTGTAAGTACTATTCCATTTGTTGTTTTATTATCTATAAATGTGTTTTTTATGGTACCTTGTAACAACCTTTTGAGTCAATCTGTCTACATCACCAACCAACACTATCAATTATGTTTATTGCTACCTCTTACTGATGTCACACGGGATATTTAAATGTGTGTTTATCCTCCAAGTCCCTGGCAACAGAGATGCTGAAATGGATTTCCCAACTTAAAAGATGTTTCTGGTTACATTCTATTGCAACAGGGACCTTGAAATTTCTAACTCTACCTTCTTAAGGGGGATATCAGTGAGTCTTGAAACCTGACCATTTATTCAATTTCTAATTCTAAAAGGTATAATATATTCACCATATCTAAATTCTACCTAATTAAGGCTATTATACCTATATTCCATCACAAAAGATAGCATCAAATTGAAAGAAAAAGTGTACAATTCTGTGAAGGTTACTAGTAGATCAGAAGATTGAACAGATTTTAAAAACCAGCAAAGAATGACTTAAAAAAGGGAGACATTCGAGTATGAGAGAAAGCTAGCTGGAAGTATAAAAACAAATATTCAGAGTTTCTTCAAGTATTTAAAAGGAAAGGAATAACTCAAGTGAGTGTTGGTCCTCTAGAGTGTGAGTCTGGGGAATTAATAATAGGTAACAAGGAAATGGTGGAAGCATTGCACAGATATTTTATGTTGGTCTTCACTGTAGAAGACATAAAAAAGGGAGAGAAGATCTTAAAACAATCACAATCACCAGGGAAAAGATACTGGGAAAACTATTAGAGCTAACGGCTGACAAGTCCCCAGGACCTGATGACCTGCATCCCAAGGTCTTTAAGGAAGTGGCTGCAGAGATAGTAGATGCATTAGTTGTGATCTTCCAAAGTTCCCTAGATTCTGGAAAGGTCTCAGTGGATTGGAAATAGCTCATATAATATCTTTATTCAAGAAAGGAGGGAGACAGAAAGCAGGAAACTATAAGGCCAGTTAGCCTAACATCTGTCATAGGGAAAATGCTAGAATCTATTATTAAGGAGGTTAGGGGAACAGATAGGAGGTTCTGTGGGAACGAGAGAGACTCACGGTTGGTATGTTGCCTCCCAGGTGCCAGGGTTCGTGATGTCTCGGATCGTGTTTTTGGGATCCTTAAGGGGGAGGGGGAGCAGCCCCAAGTCGTGGTCCACATAGGCACCAACGACATAGGTAGGAAGAGAGATGGGGATTTAAGACAGAAATTCAGGGAGCTAGGGTGGAAGCTTAGAGCGAGAACAAACAGAGTTGTTATCTCTGGGTTGTTGCCCGTGTCACGTGATAGCGAAGTGAGGAATAGGGAGAGAGAGGAGTTGAACACGTGGCTGCAGGGATGGTGCAGGAGGGAGGGTTTTGGTTTCCTGGATAATTGGGGCTCTTTCTGGGGTAGGTGGGACCTCTACAAACAGGATGGTCTTCACCTGAACCAGAGGGGTACCAATATCCTGGGGGGGAGATTTGCTAGTGCTCTTCGGGGGGGTTTAAACTAATTCAGCAGGGGAATGGGAACCTAAAATGTAGTGCCAGTGTACAGGATGTTGAGAGTAGTGAGGTCAGGGATAAGGTTACAAGGACACAAGAGGGCACTGGCAAGCAAGAACCTGGTTTAAAGTGTGTCTACTTCAACGCCAGGAGCATCTGGAATAAGGTGGGTGAGCTTGCAGCATGGGTTGGTACCTGGGATCTCGATGTAGTGGCCATTTCGGAGACATGGGTAGAGCAGGGGCAGGAATGGATGTTGCAGGTTCCGGGATTTAGATGTTTCAGTAAGAACAGAGAAGGTGGTAAAAGAGGGGGGGGGGTGTGGCATTGTTAATCAAGGAGAGTATTACAGCGACAGAAAAGACGTTTGAGGACACGTCTACTGAGGTAGTATGGGCCGAGGTTAGAAACAGGAGAGGTGAGGTCACCCTGTTGGGAGTCTTTTATAGACCTCCAAATAGTTCCAGAGATGTAGAGGAAAGGATAGCGAAGATGATTCTCGACAGGGGCGAGAGTAACAGGGTAGTTGTTATGGGGGACTTTAACTTTCCAAATATCGACTGGAAATACTATAGTTCGAGTACTTTAGATGGGTCAGTTTTTGTCCAGTGTGTGCAGGAGGGTTTTCTGACACAGTATGTAGATAGGCCAACCAGGGGCGATGCCACATTGGATTTGGTACTGGGTAATGAACCCGGCCAGGTGTTAGATTTAGATGTAGGTGAGCACTTTGGTGATAGTGATCACAATTCGGTTAGGTTTACCTTAGCGAAGGGCAGGGACAGGTATATACCGCAGGGCAAAAATTATAGCTGGGGGAAAGGAAATTATGATGCGATTAGGCAAGATTTAGGATGCGTAGGATGGGGAAGGAAACTGCAGGGGATGGGAACAATCGAAATGTGGAGCTTATTCAAGGAGCAGCTACTGCGTGTCCTTGATAAGTATGTACCTGTGAGGCAGGGAGGAAGTTGTCGAGCGAGGGAGACGTGGTTTACTAAAGAAGTTGAAGCGCTTGTCAAGAGGAAGAAGAAGGCTTATGTTAGGATGAGACGTGAAGGCTCAGTTAGGGCGCTTGAGAGTTACAAGCTAGCCAGGAAGGATCTAAAGGGAGAGATAAGACGAGCAAGGAGAGGACACGAGAAGTCATTGGCGGATAGGATCAAGGAAAACCCTAAGGCTTTCTATAGGTATATCAGGAATAAATGAATGACTAGAGTTAGATTAGGGCCAATCAAGGATAGTAGTGGGAAGTTGTGTGTGGAATCAGAGGAGGTAGGGGAAGTGTTAAATGAATATTTTGCGTCAGTATTTACAGTAGAGAATGAAAATGTTGTCGAGGAGAACACTGAGATTCAGGCTACTAGGCTAGATGGGATTGAGGTTCACAAGGAGGAGGTGTTAGCAATTTTGGAAAGTGTGAAAATAGATAAGTCCCCTGGGCCAGATGGGATTTATCCTAGGATTCTCTGGGAAGCTAGGGAGGAGATTGCAGAGCCTTTGTCCTTGATCTTTATGTCGTCATTGTCGACAGGAATAGTGCCGGACGAATGGAGGATAGCAAATGTTGTCCCCTTGTTCAAGAAGGGGAGTAGAGACAGCCCTGGTAATTATAGACCTGTGAGCCTTACTTCGGTTGTGGGTAAAATGTTGGAAAAGGTTATAAGAGACAGGATTTATAATCATCTTGAAAAGAATAAGTTCATTAGAGATAGTCAGCACGGTTTTGTGAAGGGTAGGTCGTGCCTCACTAACCTTATTGAGTTTTTCGAGAAGGTGACCAAACAGGTGGATGAGGGTAAAGGAGGATGTGGTGTATATGGATTTCAGTAAGGCGTTTGATAAGGTAGGCTATTGCAGAAAATACGGAAGTATGGGGTTGAAGGTGATTTCGAGCTTTGGATCAGAAATTGGCTAGCTGAAAGAAGACAGAGGGTGGTGGTTGATGGCAAATGTTCATCCTGGAGTTTAGTTACTAGTGGTGTACCGCAAGGATCTGTTTTGGGGCCACTGCTGTTTGTCATTTTTATAAATGACCTGGAAGAGGGTGTAGAAGGGTGGGTTAGTAAATTTGCGGATGACACTAAGGTCGGTGGAGTTGTGGATCGTGCCGAAGGATGTTGTAGAGTACAGAGGGACATAGATAGGCTGCAGAGCTGGGCTGAGAGATGGCAAATGGAGTTTAATGCGGAAAAGTGCGAGGTGATTCACTTTGGAAGGAGTAACAGGAATGCAGAGTACTGGGCTAATGGGAAGATTCTTGGTAGTGTAGATGAGCAGAGAGATCTTGGTGTCCAGGTGCATAAATCCCTGAAGGTTGCTACCCAGGTTAATCGGGCTGTTAAGAAGGCATATGGTGTGTTGGCTTTTATTAGTAGGGGGATTGAGTTTCGGAGCCACGAGGTCATGCTGCAGCTGTACAAAACTCTGGTGAGACCGCACCTGGAGTATTGCGTGCAGTTCTGGTCACCGCATTATAGGAAGGATGTGGAAGCTATGGAAAGGGTGCAGAGGAGATTTACTAGGATGTTGCCTGGTATGGAGGGTAGGTCTTACGAGGAAAGGCTGAGGGACTTGAGGTTGTTTTCGTTGGAGAGAAGGAGGAGGAGAGGTGACTTAATAGAGACATAAGATAATCAGAGGGTTAGATAGGGTGGATAGTGAGAGTCTTTTTCCTCGGATGGTGATGGCAAACACGAGGGGACATCGCTTTAAGTTGAGGGGTGATAGATATAGGACAGATGTCAGAGGTAGTTTCTTTACTCAGAGAGTAGTAGGGGCGTGGAACGCCCTGCCTGCAACAGTAGTAGACTCGCCAATTTTAAGGGCATTTAAGTGGTCATTGGATAGACATATGGATGAAAATGGAATAGTGTAGGTCAGATGGTTTCACAGGTCGGCGCAACATCGAGGGCCGAAGGGCCTGTACTGTGCTGTAATGTTCTAAGTTCTAAGTTCTAAGTTCTATGTTCCAAGTTCTAAGTTCTAAGTTCTATGTTCTAAGTTCTAAGTTCTAAGTTCTAAGTTCTAAGTTCTAAGGAGGTCTCAGCAGGACATTTAGAAAATCATAATGCAATCAGGCAGAGCCAACATGGTTTTGTGAATGAGTAATTGTGGTTGACTAATTTGTTAGAGTTCTTTGAGCAAGTAACAAGCAACATGGATATAGGAGAACCTGTAGATGTGGCGGACTTGGATTTCCAAAAGCCATTCAATAAGGTGCCACACCAAAGGTTACTGCACAAAATAAGTGTTCATGGTGTAAGGGTTAACATATTCACCTGGATAGAGGATTGGTTAGTTAACAGGAAGCAGAGAGTAGAGATAAATGGGTCATTTTCAGATTAGCAGGATGTGATTAGTGGAATGCCACAGGGATCAGTGCTGGGGTCTCAACTATTTACAATCTATATCAATGATTTGGATGAAGGGACTGAATGTATGATGCTAAATTTGCAAATGACCCAAAGATAGGTGGGAAAGTAAATTGTCAAGAGGACATACTCTACAAAGGGATATAATTAGGTCAAGTGAGTGGGCAAAAATTTGTCAGATGGAGTATAATGTGGGAAATGTGAATTTGTCCACTTTGGCAGGTAGAATAGAAAAGCAAAATGTTATTTAAATGGAGAGAGATTGCAGAACTCTGTGGTATAGAGAGATCTGGGTTTCCTGGTACATGAATCCCAAAAAGATAGCATGCGAGTACAGCAAGTGATTAGGAAAGCAAAAGGAATGTGGTCATTTGTTGCAAGGGGAATAGAATATAAAAGTAGGGAAGGTATGCTACAGCTGTACAGGGCCTTGGTGAGACCACATCTGGAATACTATGTACAGTTTTGTTTCCTTACTTAAGAAAAGATAAAATTGCTTTGGAAGTAGTTCAGAGAAGGTTAACCCGACTGGGATGAAGGGAGTTATCTTATGAAGAAAGGTTGAGCAGGTTGGTCCTATACCGATTGCAGTTTTGAAGAATGAATATTGAAACATATATGATCCCGAGGGCATTTGACAGGATGAATGCTGGAAGGATGTTTCTGCTTATGGGCAAGACTATAACTAGGGAACACAGTTTAAAAATAAGGAATCTCCTATTTCAGACAGAGATGAGGAATTTTTTTTCTCTCTGTAGGTCATTAGTCTGTAGAATTTTCTTCCCCAGAGAGCAGTGGAGGCTGGGTCATTGAATAAATACAAGGCTGAGTTGGATAGGTTCTTGACAGACACGGGAGTCAAGTGTTATGTGTGGCAGACAGGAAAGTGGAGTTGAGGCCACATTCAGATCAGCAGAGCAGGCTCGTGGGGCCGAATGGCCTTCTCCTGCTCCTAATTTGTATGTTCGTTCATACAATTTAAAAAAAATTCATTCATGGGATGTGGGCATCGCTGGCTAGGCCAGCATTTATTGCCCATCCCTAATTTCCCTTGAGAAGGTGATGGTGAGCTGCCTTCTTGAACTGCTGCAGTCCATGTAGGGTAGGGACACCTACAGTGCTGTTAGGAAGGGAGTTCCAGGATATTGTCCCAGCGACAGTGAAGGAACGTTGATATAGTTCCAAGTCAGGGTGGTGTGTGACTTGGAGGGGAACTTGCAGGTGGTGGCGTTCCCATGTATTTGCTGCCAATGGCCTGCCAGTTGGTAGAGGTCGTGGGTTTGGAAGGTGCTGTCTAAGGAGCCTTGGTGCATTGCTGCAGTGCATTTTGTAGATGGTACACACTGCTGCCACTGTGCGCCGATGGTGGAGGGAGTGAATGGTTGTTGATGGGGTGCCAATCAAGTGGGCTGCTTTGTACTGGATGGTGTCGAGCTTCTTGAGTGTTGTTGGAGCTGCACCCATCCAGGCAAGTGGAGAGTATTCCACCACACTGCTGATTTGTGCCTTGTAGATGGTGGACAGGCTTTGGAGAGTCAGGAGGTGAGTTACTCGCCTCAGGATTCCTAGCCTCTGACCTGCTCTTGTAGCCACAGTATTTAAATGGCTACTCCAGTTCAGTTTCTGGTCAATGGTAACCCCCTAGGATGTTGATAGTGGGGAAATTCAGTGATTGTAATGCCATTGAATGTCAAGGGGAGATGGTTAAATTCTCTCTTGTTGGAGATGGTCATTGCCTGGTACTTGGGTGGCAGGAATGTTACTTGCCACTTATCAGCCCAAGCCTGGATATTGTCCAGGTCTTGCTGCATTTCTACACAGACTGCTTCAGTATCTGAGGAGTTGCAAATGGTGCTGAACACTGTGCAATCATCAACGAATATCCCCTATTCTGACTTTATGATTGGACGAAGGTCATTGATGAAGCAGCTGAAGATGTTTAGGCCCAGGACACTACCCAGAGGAATGCCTGCAGTGATGTCCTGGGGATGAGATGATTGACCTCCAACAACCACAACCATTTTCCTTTGTGCTAGGTATGACTCCAACCAGTGGAGAGTTTTCCCCCTAATTCCCATTGACCTCAGTTTTGCTCGGTCTCCTTGATGCCATACTCAGTCAAATGCTGCCTTGATGTCAAGGGCAGTCACTCTCACCTCACCTCTTGAGCTCATCTCTTTTGTCCATGTTTGAACCAAGGTTGTATTGAGGTCAGGAGTTGAGTCGCCCTGGCAGAACCCAAACTGAGCATCACTGAGCAGGTTATTGCTGAGTAGGTGCTGCTTGATGGCACTGTCGAAGACACCTTCCATCGCTTTACTGATGATTGAGAGTAGACTGATGGGGTGGTAATTGGCCGGGTTGGACTTGTCCTGCTTTTTGTGTACAGGACATACCTGGGCAATTTTCCACATTGCCGGGTAGATGCCAGTGTTGTAGCTGTACTAGATTCATGGGATGGTGCATCCTCTGAGTCATCCTCCTCCTCAGAGGTGGATGGTTGTCCCCTGTGGTTGCAGATCCCTGTGAATGGCTACCTGCATGAGAGAACACAAACATATGTGGGTTCGGCTGTGCAGATCTCCTGATGCCGAACAAGCCAACATTGATGCGCATGCCAATGAGAGGCAACCCTCACTGTCTTGTGTAGAGAATCCAATCTCCCTGTCGGATATTGAGTGGCTGTCCTGGGTGTCCACCAGCTCTAAGGCCTCTTCCTCAGCGGAGGTAAGTGGACGAAACCCCTCGAACTGTATCGTTAATATTCTGAATTGCTGTAAATGTAAAACTGTAATTGACATGACAATTGTGAAACGGAAGGGTTGGGAAGAAACTCATGACAGTATTGAAGGAAACTGATCTCCCTTGCAATGTTTGTATTTTTTGGTGCTGTTTGGAAACTGTTTGGCAATGTAATTTTTACAGATTTTTATGAATAAAGTATATTTTGGAAATAAAAAAAAAAGGTAAGTGGACGTACATCTGGGAGTCCTCCACCTGTCCGGGACATCTCCCTCCTATTATGGGCCCTCTTGTTCTGCAAGAGGAATGATGGAGATGGGAGAGAATGGCACAGATTTCACCAGGACAGTTCAGCTCATTTTAGCCCCTCATCCCCTACTAGGGAATCTGATGTCTCTCATGCTGACACTCACTGCCATGGGAGTTAAGGGAGGTGAGCTCTGAAGGAAGGTGACTGTGGCCAAGAGACAGCCATTGCATCTGTCAGGAAGAGACAGAACCCTAGCCACTCAGCCAATGCCACAACGCTGCTACCCTCCCCATGTCAATCACCCACGTAGTCACATGTAATCCTCTAGAAGGTGACTGATATGGAGCACTCACCTTATGAGGATGCAGTAGGTCATTGACCCTCTTCCTGCACTGGACCCAGTTGCACCGGGTGACCCCATGGCTGTTGACCTCCTGTGCGATCTCCACCCAGGCTTGCTTGGTCAGGCGGGAGGACCTCTTCTTGCATCGCAGGGTAAGAGGACCTCCCGCCTTTCCCTTGCAGCCTGGAGGAGAATCAGCAAGGAGGCGTCACTGAATTGTGGGGCCACCCTGTGTTTTTCCTTGGACATTGTTTTCTGCCCTTCTCGGCAGGTGATGGTGTTGAGGGCGGGGGGGAGGGGATACAGGAACCAGTCGGGCAACGTTGTTGGCTGCACCAAGCTGACAATGAATCCAAGAAAGGAGTGAATGCAGGGCTGGCAGGCCCTTAAATATGGCACCAACATCTGCGCCGGAGTCATCTGAAGCCGTAATCAACAACTTGCCTCCTGCCCCTCGCATCCCCCGCCACGTGCTTGTGGTGGGTTGGGGGGGGGAGGGGGGAAACCCGTGCCTCCCCTATGCAACATGGCCACCCGTCACGTAATCACACCCACATGACGGATGGGAATGGCGCTCTTTACCAGGCTGGTGGCAGGCTCATTAAATTCATCCGATAAAGTGCATTATTGGATGGTCAGGAGGCTGCCTGACCTGTAACAAGGTAAGTTCTGATGGAGAGGGTAAAGTGCGGGGGTGGCAGAGTGGTGACAATTGCTGTCGGGGGTGTTCCTGAGGTGACAATGGCCCAGAATACTTTTCTGTTCTTGTGAGGCACAAAGGAATGCTTCTGTTCCTCATGGCTCCACAAAAATAATTAAAATCTTGCCATTTTCATCCTCCTCATCTGTGCCACCAATAAAACTGTTTGGAGAATGGACAGCACACCATCTACTTAGTTTTGGCTCAAAATGGTAATTGGGATCCTATTTACATCAGTGGGCTCTGATTTAAGGGTCGATCACTTGAAACAGTGGATGCATTGGCTGCCCAGTGGTAGACTCTTTTCAGAATGGCAGTAGCCATAGCAGCAGCATTACCATAGAACCATAGAAAAGTTAGGGCACAGAAACAGGCAATTCAGCCCATTGTGTCTGCCCCGGCTGGTAAATCTAGCCGCCCATTCTAATCCCACCTTCCAGCATCTGGTCCATAGCCTTGCAGGTTACAGCACTTCAGGTGCAGGTCCAGGTCCAGGTCCAGGTACCTTTTAAACGAGTTGAGGGTTTCTGCCACCACCAATCTGGGCAGCAAATTCCAGCATCCCACTACCCCAATACTAAGTCAACTGACCCTATGTTGAGTCTGTTAACATCTTCTTAATGTTGATTCAGCCAAGTTAAAATGAGCCCTTCTCACTACAGAATATTGTGGCTTATATGTTTCAGGCTATTGTTTAAAATGAGTCTGAGCTATCTGTCTCATTGAGAATGTTTTCAGTTGCCCTGATACTCTGTGATTTTCACAGTTTGCGAAGGATAATGAATAGAAAACGTTTTTTTGAATATTTCAGCTATTGATTTTATCATGTGCTTCCATGGGATCCTCTTTGTCTTTACAATGATAGAGTAAGACTACGCTACCCTTTGTTTTGGACTCTAACTGATAAAAAATTTATTAAACAGCAGATGAATAATCTAATAACATATATATATATTTACACCAGCTTAAAATTTTTGAACTAAAGCCTCCGCCTCAAACCAGCAGAGTATTGCCATTTAGAACTCCCTCAAGCTTTGAAGATATTTCTGGGGAGAGGGCATGAGGTCCACAACTAATGCTTCTATCATCCTATGGGAAATGCTTCCTCTCAGAGCTCAGCAGGTTGCAGAGTGCAAACAGATCAAAAGTCAGTATTGTTAGAATACAGTAGGTGTTAATAAAGTGGTCTGTTTCTTGCGAGATTCAGTGGGAAGGTACCACCTGGTAGGATACGTCATGTTGTAATGTCTTGGATTTAATTCTCAGTCTGTTTTGGCTCAGCTGATCTCAGCTGGGGCAATTGTTGCAAAGGAACTATATTTAATTCAACATTTATCAACTGCATACATACAGAGGAGCAGTGAAACTAGTCTTTACGGGTCTCATTGAATAGGTTAGTCTATCTCAGCAAAGATCCACCCATAACTCAGCCTATCTGCTGCTGAAACCTTTATCCATGCCTTTGTAAGCTCTATGCTTGACTATTCCAATGCTCTCCTAACAGGTGTCCTATCATTTAACATCTGTAAAAATCAGCCCATCCAAAGCTTTGCTGGCTGTAACCTATCACACACCAAGTCCCCTGAATCCTCCATTTTCTGACTCCAACTTCTTATCCATCCTCAGTCCCTTTACCTCATTATTGACAGTCAAGCCATTTAGGTGCCATGTTCTAGAATTACATTGTCAAATCCTTCTGCCTCTCCACCTCCCTCTTCTCCTAAAAAACCCTTCTTAAAACCCACCTCTTTGACCTAGTATTTTCTTTCTTGGCTTGGTGCCCCTTTTTCCCATTATAAGCTTTTCTATATTAAAGGTGCTATATAAATGTAGGTTGGTTTGTGGTCTACATATTAGCTTTCATTGACATGAGCACAAAGGTTCATGCTTTGAACAAAATTGAGTCCCAGTAGAGTGAAGTTTGTGCCCTAAGATATTTAACAAGTGTCTATCTCTGCTTGATGAAGGGAAGTGGCTTGGCCTGGACAAATCCCCTGGCAGAACAGCCCAGAATATTGCCCCTTCTTCTATTGCAGAGTTAACTACCTGTCAACACATCCATCGTCACTCTGCTTTGTCTCTTGGACTGCAGCTCTACTATCTAGATACGCAGCTGCAGTTTCACAAAAGACAGGTTGTCTGAGACCTTCTTGTCGCAACTTGCCATCAACAGTGATTTGGAAGTGTAGAAAATAATGTTATAAAAGAACAGGTGTGAGTGAAAAGGGTGAAATTGAATGAATTAGCATTCAGCGCTCTGTGTCTTATTACCCCTGACTGTAAAATATTTGGAAGCCACTAGGGTCCCCTCAAATGTTATGATTTAGTAAATTCTACCCTCATGTGTTTTGATTCAAGGGCTCTTATTGAAATTGAATTGATATTTTGTATTTACTTCATTTGTGGGTAATGTGATCTGACAGGGACAAATTCAAGATAGAATTGTTTTCAAAGCTTCTTCAAATGAAACTTATTATTGAATAAATGTGGGTTTCTTTCTTTTTTTCTCTCTTTCTGTGTCTTGCTGTCTTTTCCCCGTGCCTTCATGCCCTGAATATGTATCAACCTTTTGAGGTAATTGAATTGACTGTATCACATGGAGGGAGAACAGAAATGGGCAACAGAGAATAGTTTTGCCGATAAAATTGAAAGAGAAAAAATTCCTTTACCCCGAGCCTATTAGGTCATACTGCCATCGTATGAAAGATCACAGCACTGTTTTACTGATTACACAGCCAGCCACAATTGTCTTACAAATAATCGCCCTTTGATATAACGCAGACTTTTCCAATTTCAGAGGCCTGTGCAGGGCCCAGATGTGTTACATATTAATTTCCTTCCCAGAAAATTTGCTGAGCTTTAGCTCAAATTCAGTTAGCCGGATTGATGAAAGTGGCAAAAGGATACGACGTTTACTGATTCTCTCTTTTCACCTTTGATTAGCTCGACCTGTGAATTATTCTTGCCCTGTCACTGTACGATTAAAGAGCTGGGGCCAAGGTTGCGAGTTCATAGTTTCTGATGTGGCTGAGGCTTGCTAGAGGAAATAGGCTGGGTGATGATTTGTCTGACATAGGACCCGGGATTACTTTAATGCTGTGCTACTGCTACTTCCAACAGGCAAATTCACTTCACAAAACACCCATCTTGACCCCAACCATAGTCCTTTTGCACATCTTTGCATTGACATAATCCTGCTTTGATCACCAATCTCACATGTAAAAGAAGACGCCCAGACGCTCTATACTAAAAAATGAATTCCTTGTTAACCTTTTTTTCCTGAACTGTCCCTTCTGATAAATTAAATTAGATATTCCTTTTTCTTCAATAACTGCTTCCCTGAAGTGAGTATTATGGGAGCAAATTAAATGACAGGAATGTAAATTAAGTAGCATAATGTAGTAAAGTCAACTTGAAGCTCCATTTCAAGGCCCATGAATAATCTCCTACTAATGTACAATCTGAGGGTTTTAAAAATTTGAATTCATGGGGCTCTCGGCTTTTCTTATTACCTACCTGTTTTCTTTCTTCTGTAGCAGTGCTTTGCACAATTTAATATCAGACTTTAGAACACGCTCTTTGGTGGCGTGGATCTCATTAATACATTCCAGGATTGACCTAGCTTTAAAATGCTTATTAGTAACCCAGGGCTGGTAGTTTTGCTGATGGCTATTTTTAGTACACTCCTTTATAAAATCCCACACAAGCTGTTTGAATAAAATCTGTTTAAAGCTGAATGAGGTAATGATTGTTGTAATATTGTGCTATGGAAATGGACACTTGAGCACTATGCTTGGTGGAGTTTCAAAGTCCAGATCTCAGCCTTTATTAGCAGCGAAATGTGGTACAGATTCAATGGGGAATCAACTGCGCAAAATTGGTGCAACTCCTAGAGAACCAGTCTAAACAGGCCCAATCTCCAGCTGAAGTTACTGCAGGAGATTGGGAGAAGTCCCTGGAAAATTAGCACTCTAAGTTTTAAATAAACGTTGAATTCAAAATAAAGATCTCTGCCTCTTATAATCTTTATGTTTCACAATTCTGCAAGTCTGTATTTATTCATTTTTCACAGTGTTGGTACAGATTTTGCTGAAGTGGGGCAACTCATGGTGTGCCCCAATGGTTAGATTTGTTAGATTAGGTTTAAACAATTTTGTCCACAAAGTTTTTGAAAGTGCAAACCATTAATGGCGCATCAGGGAACCTGGTGAATGATGGGATGCACAGTGTATCTCTTAACCAATCAGATAAATGTGGATGGACTGAGAAGGAGGGCAAATTTAATGCTAAATTAGGTACAGAAAGAGAAAGAGAAGGGAAGAAAAATTGCATTAAGAGAAGAGACAGAATGATAAGGAGGAAAAAATTTAAACATTTAAAATTTGACATTTTAAAAATCTCCAACAACAATTCACAACCCAAAAGAATGATACTCCGCGCTTTCAATTGTTCATTTCCTGGGCCAGAGAGGTCAATTGGCAGTTATTAACAATCATATTGTTCAAAGGGTATTTATACTATTAGTTACTGGACTTAACTTTCTGCTGTGAGTTTAATGGACAATTAATGTTCAAATGCAGCAACTTGAAAATCATGGGAGGTTAGGGGACTAAGCTATTGGAGTTTAGAAGAATGAGAGTTGATCTTATTGAAACATCTAAGATCCTGAGGGGACTTGATGGGGTGGATGCTGAAAGGATGTTTCCCTTGTGGGAGAGACTAGAACTAAGAAACACACTTTAAAAATAAGGGGTCGCCCATTTAAGACAGAGATGAAGAGAATTTTTTTCTCTCAGAGGGTTGTGAGTCTGTGGAACTCTCTTCCCCAGAAAGTAGTGGAGGCAGGGTCATTGAATATTTTTAAGGCAGAAATAGATAAATTCTTGACTAACAAGGGAGTCAAAGAATATCAGGGGTAGGCGGGAAAGTGAAGTTGAGGCCACAATCTGATCAGCCACAATCTTATTAAATGGTGGAGTAGGCTTGAAGGGGCTGAATGGCCTACTCCTACTCCTAATTCATAACGTCATATGCTTGTATGACAAAAGTGCAAATCAGCCAGCAACTTGCAATGATTCACAATTCACGGGTATCTCTTCCTCACTATAAATTGCTGGACAATTTGCACATTAATAACAGCAAGAATTGTTCACACACCGTTATTCTTTCAGCAAATTCTGGGCCTTTTTTCAGTAAATTTCCCAGGATGAAGTAATTGGGGCAGATCTTGTAAATTGAAGTCAATTGAAATAAAAATGTGCAGAGATGAAAAACAGGCTGTCAATTCTCTATCATCCGTTTTGCACTATCACGGTCAAAATCTGCCCCACTAGCGCTGATCTTTATTTAGAGTAAAAGCTTCCATCTCTGGAAAGTGAATTTGACCTGGGCTTCGATTTCTTTCAAACATCTTAATGCAACTCTCTTGGCCAAATTGTTTCCTTATGATGGTTGAGAACTGCACACAATTAAGCCTGGCACAGATGAATGTGTTTGACACTACTATTGCACACTGCTAAACTGATTCCATCCCCTTGCTTTGGCAGTACGAAGGCACATGTGCCCTCGCACTAAAGATTAAACCAGGCCACATTCAACTATCAATATGTCTTCAATCAAACGGAGGCAGCTTTGGTAGATCGAATACGTCCACAGGATGGAAGATGGTCGCAAGCCCAAGGACCTTCTGTACGGTGAGGTAGCCAGGGCCAAATGACCAAGGGAGTGTCACTTCAAGGATGCTTGCAAGCATGACATGAAGGCCCGATATGTCAACTATCACACCTAGGAGTCACTTGCTGGTGAAAGAGTGAAATGGCAACACATCCTGTGGACTGGTGTGCACTACCATGATGACCAGTGACTACAGCAACTTGGCAACAGGCGCCAACATCAAAAACAACAACTCACAGTGTCACTTGGCAGCTTCACATGCAGCACTTGTGGGAGAATCTGCCTCTCAAGGATTGGCCTTCATAGCCATCAGCAAAGGTGCACCAAGAGAAGACACCCCACCTAACTGGTTGCTGTTCCTTCGTGGTCAAGTGGCTAGGATTCAGCGCTTTTACCGCCGCAGACCAGGTTCGATTCCCGGCCAAGGAAACATACTTTACAAAACACTTTGTCAGATGAGGGGATAATAGTTTCCATCACAGTTAATAAAACAACATCCTGTTTCACACTGAAGAAAATGTTTCGCATGTGACCAGGGACCTTTCCCGTGTCAGGCGAAGCTGGTATCTACTACACTACATAAACATCTAACTACTTGGCCTCAGTTCAGAGAAAGTGTTGAGGAAGAAGGTGAAATACTGAATCCTCTACACTCACTCACTCCAACAAACATTTCACCTTTCCAAACCACACAAGTCACATGGGAAAATTACCCATTACAAAGTAATTAAAAACTCCAGAAGGAGCTTCCAAATTTCCTTCCCCGGATCTTCGGAATCAGTTCACTCTTGTTAGGATCCATTTGGATTGCATACAAAATTATGAGGGGCCTAGATAGAGTAGACAGAAAGGACAGGAAAGAGGTTTACTAAATTGATAGCTGGAATGATTGGGTTGTCAGATGAGGAAAGGGTGGACAGACTGGGCTTGTTTTCACTAAAGTTTCGAAGTGAGGGGAGATTTGATTGAACTATGTAAGATCTTGAACGGTCTTGACAAGGTTGATGTGGAGAGGATGTTTCCTCTTGTGGGTGATTCCAGAACTAAGGGGCACTGTTTTAAAATTAGGAGTCGCCGTTTTAGGACGTAGATGAGAAGAATTCTTTTCTCACAGAGGGTTGTGCGGCTTTGGAGCTCTCTACCTCAGAAGGTGATGGAGGCAGGGTCATTAAATAATTTTAAGTCAGTGGTTGATCGATTTTGTTAGGCAAGGGAATCAAAGGTAATCAGGAGGAGATGGGAGTGTGAAATTTGAGACAAAAACAGATCAACCATGATCTTATTGAATGGCGGAGCAGGCTAGAGGGGCTGAATGGCCAACTTCTTTTCCTAATTTCGTATGTTCGTATGTACGTATGTATGCTTGCCCTAGCAGAGAGGTCAATTACGAGGGTGCACAGATTTAAGGTGATTGGTAGAAGGATTAGAGGGGACATGAGGAAAATCTTTTTCACCCAGAGGGTGGTGAGTGTCTGGAATTCACTGCCCGGATCGGTGGTGGAGGCAGAAACCCTCAACTCATTTAAAAGGTACCTGGACCTGCACCTGAAGTGCTGTAACCTGCAAGGCGACGGACCAAAGAAGAAAGAACAAAGAACAGTACAGCACAGGATAAGGCCATTCGGCCCTCCAAGCCTGCGCCGATCTTGATGCCTGCCGAAACTAACACCTTCTGCACTTCCGGAGCCCATATCCCTCTATTCCCTTCCTATTCATATATTTGTCAAGATGTCTCTTAAACATCTGCTTTCACCACCTGCCCTGGCAGCAAGTTCCAGGCACTCACCATCCTCTGTGTAAAAAACTTGCCCCGCACATCCCCTCTAAACTTTGCCCCTCGCACCTTAAACCTATGTCCCCTAGTAACTGACTCTTCCACCCTGGGAAAAAGCTTCTGGCTATCCACTCTGTCCATGCCGCTCATAACTTTGTAAACCTCTATCATGTCGCCCCTCCACCTCCGTCGTTCCAGTGAAAACAATCCAGTTTTTCCAACCTCCCCTCATAGCTAATGCCCTCCAGACCAGGCAACATCCTGGTAAACCTCCTCTGTACCCTCTCCAAAGCCTCCACGTCCTTCTGGTAGTGTGGCGACCAGAATTGCACGCAATATTCTAAGTGTGGCCTAACTAAGGTTCTGTACAGCTGCAACATGACTTGCCAATTTTTATACTCTATGCCCCGACCGATGAAGGCAAGCATGCCGAATGCCTTCTTGACTACTTTATCCACCTGCATTGCCACTTTCAGTGACCTGTGGACCTGTACGCCCAGATCTCTCTGCCTGTCAATACTCCTAAGGGTTCTGCCATTTACTGTATATCTCCCATCTGCATTAGACCTTCCAAAATTTGTCCGGATTAAACTCCATCTGCCATTTCTCCGCCCAAGTCTCCAACCGATCTATATCCTGCTGTATCCTCTGACAATCCTCATTGTTATCCCCAACTCCACCAACCTTTGTGTCATCCGCAAACTTACGAATCAGACCAGCTACATTTTCATCCAAATCATTTATATATACTACAAACAGCAAAGGTCCCAGCACTGATCCCTGCAAAACACCACTAGTCACATCCCTCCATTCAGAAAAACACCCATCCACTGTTACCCTCTGTCTTCTGTGACTGAGCCAGTTCTGTATCCATCTTGCCAGCTCACCTCTGATCCCGTGTGACTTCACCTTTTGCACCAGTCTGCCATGCGGGACCTTGTCAAAGGCTTTACTAAAGTCCATATAGACAACATCCACCGCCCTTCCCTCATCAATCATCTTCGTCACTTCCTCAAAAAACTCAATCAAATTAGTGAGACACGACCTCCCCTTCACAAAACCATGCTGTCTCTCGCTAATAAGTTCGTTTGTTTCCAAATGGGAGTAAATCCTGTCCCGAAGAATCCTCTCTAATAGTTTCCCTACCACTGAGGTAAGGCTCACCGGCCTATAATTTCCTGGATTATCCTTGCCACCCTTCTTAAACAAAGGAACAACATTGGCTATTCTCCAGTCCTCTGGGACCTCACCTGTAGCCAATGAGGATGCAAAGATTTCTGTCAAGGCCCCAGCAATTTCTTCCCTTGCCTCCCTCAGTATTCTAGGGTAGATCCCATCAGGCCCTGGGGACTTATCTACCTTAATGCTTTGCAAGACACCCAACACCTCCTCCTTTTTGATAATGAGATGACTGAGACTATCTGCACTCCCTTCCCTAGGCTCATCATCCACCAAGTAGTTCTCCTTGGTGAATACTGATGCAAAGTACTCACTTAGCACCTCGCCCATTTCCTCTGGCTCCACACATAGATTCCCATCTCTGTCCTTGAGTTGGCCAACCCTTTCCCTGGTTACCCTCTTGCTCTTTATATATGTATAAAAAGCCTTGGGATTTTCCTTAATCCTGTTTGCCAATGACTTTTCATGACCCCTTTTAGCCCTCCTAACTCCTTGCTTAAGTTCCTTCCTACTGTCTTTATATTCCTCAAGTGCTTTATCTGTTCCTAGCCTTCCAGCCCTTACAAATGCTTCCTTTTTCTTTTTGACGAGGCTCACAATATCCCGTGTTATCCAAGCTTCCCGAAACTTGCCAAACTTGTCTTTCTTCCTCACAGGAACATGCTGGTCCTGGATTCTAATCAGCTGACGTTTGAAAGACTCCCACATGTCAGATGTTGATTTACCCTCAAACAGCCGCCCCCAATCTAAATTCTTCAGTTCCTGCCTAATATTGTTATAATTAGCCTTCCCCCAATTTAGCACCTTCACCCGAGGACTACTCTTATCCTTATCCACAAGTACCTTAAAACTGATGGAATGATGGTCACTGCTCCCGAAATGCTCCCCCACTGAAACTTCGACCACCTGGCCGTGCTCATTCCCCAATACCAGGTCCAGAATGGCCCCATCCCTAGTTGGACTATCTACATATTGTTTCAGGAAGCCCTCCTGGATGCTCCTCACAAATTCTGCCCCATCCAAGCCCCTAGCACTAAGTGAGTCCCAGTCAATATTGGGAAGTTAAAATCACCCACCACTACAACCCTGTTACCTTTACATCTTTCCAAACTCTGTCGACATATCTGCTCCTCTACCTCCTGCTGGCTGTTGGGAGGCCTGTAGTAAAACCCCAACATCGTGACTGCACCCTTCCTATTCCTGAGCTCCACCCATATTGCCTCGCTGCATGACCCCTCTGAGGTGTCCTCCCGCAGTACAGCTGTGATATTCTCCTTAACCAGTAATGCAACTCCCCCACCCCTTTTGCATCCCACTCTATCCCGCCTGAAGCTTCTAAAGCCTGGAACATTTAGCTGCCAATCCTGCCCTTCCCTCAACCAAGTCTCTGTAATAGCAACAACATCATATTTCCAAGTACTAATCCAAGCTCTAAGTTCATCTGCCTTACCTGTTATACTTCTCGCATTGAAACAAATGCACTTCAGACCACCAGTCCCACTGTGCTCAGCAACATCTCCCTGCCTGCTCTTCCTCTTAGTCCTACTGGCCTTATTTACTATGTCCTCCTCATTTACTTCACTAGCTGTCCTACTGGTCTGGTTCCCACCCCCCTGCCACACTAGTTTAAACCCTCCCAAGTGACGCTAGCAAACCTTGCAGCCAGGATATTAGTGCCCTTCCAGTTTAGATGCAACCTGTCCTTCTTGTACAGGTCCCATCTGTCCCTGAAGAGAGCCCAATGGTCCAGATATCTGAAACCCTCCCTTCTACACCAGCTGCTCAGCCATGTGTTTAGCTGCACTATCTTCCTATTTCTAGCCTCAACCCTAGAGGTCCTGTTTTTTAACTTACTACCTAACTCCCTAAACTCCCCCTGCAGGACCTCATCACTCTTCCTGCCTATGTCATTGGTACCGATTTGTACCACAACCTCTGGCTGTTCACCGTACCCCTTCAGAAGGCCCTCTGTCTGTTCAGAGACATCCTTGACCCTGGCACCAGGAAGGCAACATACCTTCCTGGAGTCTCTTTCACGTCCACAGAAGCGCCTATCTGTGCCCCTGACTATAGAGTCCCCTATAACTATTGCTCTTCTGCGCTTTGTCCCTCCCTGCTGAACAACAGTGCCAACTGTGGTGCCACTGCTCTGGCTGCTGCTGTTTTCCCCTGATAGGCCATCCCCCCCAACAGTATCCAAAACGGTATACTTGTTAGAGAGGGGGATAGCCACAGGGGATTCCTGCACTGACTGCCTGCCCCTTCTAGCAGTCACCCATCTATCTGCCTGCACCTTGGGTGTAACCACTTCTCTAAAACTCCTGTCTATGATGCTTTCTGCCAACTGCACGCTCCTAAGTGCATCCAGTTGTCGCTCCAACCGATCCATGAGGTCTGTGAGGAGCTGCAACTGGGTACACTTCCTGCAGATGTAGTCGTCCGGAACGCTGGAAGCGTCACGGACCTCCCACATCTCACAGGTGAAGCACTTCACCCCTCTCACTGACATTTCTATCACTAATTAGTTAATTGATATAAAATAAATAAATACTTATTAAATCCTTACTAAATTATGATACACTTATCTATGTGGTCCCTGGTGCTAGATTTCTACAATAAATATTAAATGCTGTCTAAATACAGTAATCTCCTCCCTCTGGTTTAGTTACTCTACTTATTAATTAGTTAATTAGTGTTTTAATCAATTTTTATCAGTTTGATTTTCAAATTCGGTATAGATTCCCTACCAGCCAATCAGGTCACAGCTTTCCTGTGACGTCACTTTTTCATTTTTTTTTTTGCCACCCTGCCGAAGCTGCCGAATCACTAGGTAAGTCCTTTCTACTGAATCTTACCTTCCCAGCTGCCCCCTGGCTCGCACTCTCACTGCTACCGCTGTTCAAAAAGCAGGTGCTGGAAGGTGGGATTAGATTGAGCAGCTATTTTTTCAGCCAGCGCAGGTATGATGGCTGAATGGCCTCTTTCTGTGCCGTAACGTTTCTCTGGTTCTATGGATTGTTTGTTGTATCTATCATCTTTCTTAGATGGAAGGATGCCAACCCTAACCCCTTCAAATGAGACTAATAACCATTCACACCTCCTAGAACCTAAGGAAGTATAGGATAAGTAAGGAGTTCAACTTATTGAACTTTATTGGCCATAAACAATTGGAAATATTGCACACCCTTCGAATTTATTTATATTCCTGAGTGAGATGAATATCCAAAAAAATTCAAGGAGAGAAAACTGTAAGATTTTTCTCTGATCCCAAAAGTAAATTGAGGTAAAATTCCAAAATATCAATCTAATATTCTCTAGCCATGTCTGGATGCCTTGCACAAATGAATCCATGATTCTACAGGACTGGAGCCACAGTATATGGAGCTTACTTGATTATGTATGGCTAAAACTATCCTTATAACTGCTATACCTTACCATGATCACACCTCTTCTTTTAGTCCTACTGGAAGGTGTCTAGTAGCATTGCAATGCTAACATGAAAATACATTCAGATGAATAATTTGGCCCTCAAATCTTTAGTGTATTTGTCGATAATTTGGCTTTCTGCAATTTTAGGTATCTAATTAAAATAAAGCACTGCCAGAAATAATGAACAAAAGAGTAGGTGAATACATTAAGGCCTGCAGCAGTAGTAGATTCGCCAACTTTAAGGGCATTTAAGTGGTCATTGGATAGACATATGGATGAAAATGGAATAGTGTAGGTCAGATGGTTTCACAGGTCGGCGCAACATCGAGGGCCGAAGGGCCTGTACTGCGCTGTAATTTTCTAAAAAAAAAGAAGTTGGATCATGTCCAAATTGGGGCAGGATCTGAGTGCAATGTTCACTCTTAATGATGTTGGTGGCAGCACCACGGGAAATTGGTGTCTGCCAGAGGCAGCTCTCCTGTCCCAGGAGGCACCAAGATTGGCCATCTGAGGTTATAAGCAGAACCTGGGATGTGGGGGAGGTAACACGGAGGAAGTATGAGCAACGGCCAGCAGCAGCCTATGAATTTAATGTTGAGCTGGCAGAGGTTCTCTTGCTCCTCTCATCTCCACTTAAAAGGTAAGTGAAAAAGTTACAACTGACCTTTCGGGAGGCATCGTCCAGCAGGCCCTTTAAAATCACTAGCTTGGCAAAGTGCCTGAGGATACTGACCGCAGCATGTACGAATATTTTAAAGGAGACTTGAAATAGAAATTCGGCCATCTATTTCCATATGCAAAGAGCAAATGCTTGTTATAGGTGTGAGCCCTGGACCTATGCAGGAGCCTTTACCATTATGGCTGGTGGGGCACTTCTGGTACGAAATGTGTGCATGTACAGAACCTGCTATGTCGGATGCTGAGGTGCCCATTTTACACCTGTAAATGGGCGAGGCGCCAACAAACTTTTAGGCCAAAGTATTTATATTCAGTTATTCCACAGTATGATTTGATTTTATCATGCTTCTGTGTGGCTGGTGAAGATGTTCTATGAATTAGCTGACTAAAAAAAACTCCAGGTCAGTTCACTCACTGAATATTTACAGCAGCTGCAGACTTTAAGGATGGACACTCAGTTTGCACTGTGATGATTTCAATTGTCAATACACTTTTCTGCTAAGTCATAAGTTGTTTTTAAGAATAGCTGGGGCACATTAGTTCTCTCCCAAGGAAGTAGAAATAGTCTGCAACTGTGGTCAAAAGTTGTTTAACTTGAATGCACTGGGTTGAGGAATTGGGATTTTTATGGAACTGTGCCCCTGCACGGAAAGGAGGGCGTTTCTTGTTAGACCAGCAGACAGAAACATTACCACTGTCGCTTTACATGTTCTTTGACTACCAGGGATCAGACAATGTCTAAAAAAGGAAAATAACAAACCATTTGTATTCTTTCTTATGGATTCAGCAATAGATGGTGGCCAATTGCCTTGGCTGTTTCATGGGCACAGAATTCTTTCACCATGCATAAGAATCTCTGCTCCAAACTATTGATTCATTAATTAAGTAGTCACTTGCTCAGTGACGCTCAGTTTGGGTTCCGCCAGGGCCACTCAGCTCCTGACCTCATTACAGCCTTGGTTCAAACATGCACAAAAGAGCTGAACTCAAGAGGTGAGGTGAGAGTGACTGCCCTTGACATCAAGGCAGCATTTGACCGAGTATGGCATCAAGGAGCCCTAGCAAAACTGAAGTCAATGGGAATCAGGGGGAACACTCTCCGCTGGTTGGAGTCATACCTAGCACAAAGGAAAATGATTGTGGTTGTTGGAGATCAATCATCTCAGCCCCAGGACATCACTGCAGGAGTTCCTCAGGGAAGTGTCCTAGACCCAACCATCTTCAGCTGCTTCATCAATGACCTTCGTTCAATCATAAAGTCAGAATTGGGGATATTTGTTGATGATTGCACAGTGTTCAGCACCATTCGCAACTCCTCAGATACTGAAGCAGTCTGTGTAGAAATGCAGCAAGACCTGGACAATATCCAGGCTTGGGCTGATAAGTGGCAAGTAACATTCGTGCCACACAAGTGCCAGGCAATGACCATCTCCAACAAGAGAGAATCTAACCATCTCCCCTTGACATTCAACGGCATTACCATTGCTGAATCCCCCACTATCAACATCCTAGGGGCTACCATTAACCAGAAACTGAACTGGAGTAGCCATGTAAATACCGTGGCTGCAAGAGCAGCTCAGAGGCTAGGAATCCTGAAGCGAGTAACTCACCTCCTGTCTCCCCAAACCCTGTCCACCATCTACAAGGCACAAGTCAGGAGTGTGATGGAATACTCTCCACTTGCCTGGATGGATGCAGTTCCAACAACACTGAAGAAGCTCGACACCATCCAGGACAAAGCAGCCTGCTTGATTGGCACCCCATCTACAAACATTCACTCCCTCCACCACCGATGCACAGTGGCAGCAGTGTGTACCATCTACAAGATGCACCGCAGCAATGCACCAAGGCTCCTTAGACAGCACCTTCCAAACCCGCGACCTCTACCAACTAGAAGGACAAGGGCAGCAAATACATTGGAACACCACCACCTGTAAGTTCCCCTCCAAGTCACACACCATCCTGACTTGGAACTATATCGCCGTTCCTTCACTGTCGCTGGGTCAAAATCCTGGAACTCCCTTCCTAACAGCACTGTGGGTCTACCTACCCCAAATGGACTGCAGCGGTTCAAGAAGGCAGTTCACCACCACCTTCTCAAGGGCAATTAGGGATGGGCAATAAATGCTGGCATAGCCAGTGACGCCCACATCCCATGAATGAATAAATAAAAAATAAATTATTTAAATATGGAAATCATGGTCCCATCGTCGAGCGGCGGTGAGGGGCGTAGCGCCACGAGGCCTCTACACCTCCGTTGAGATCTGGCCTGGCCCTGCTGGCATCAGAGTTGTTGGCGGGCATCACCAATAGCGACCTTCATTCCCCCCCTCCCCACCACCATTCCTGGTGTCGGGGACCCTTTAAAATCCAGCCCCACATGTCAATAGTTTCTGTTTGTCTGATGTTGAGTATACATCCTAGCCCAATAGAGGGTTCTTCATCTACCTAAGGCCATAAAATTTAGGTTGGGTTGGCAAAAGGTTGAGGGACCTGTTATATATTTGGTTCTTAATGCTGCCACTGTATAGAGTCTAGCCAGAGAGGCTCTTAGACTGTAGTGTTTGAATATTAATCTTTATTGTATAGTAACTATTTACACTCCACACTAGCCTGTGTGTCTCCTTCAAAAGCTATGCTATAACTGTTCTCGAGTCTCTCCCACATGATCTCTCACTTCATCCTGGTGGACAGTAATCTTTACATTCTCTCAAGATTAACCCTTTGATACACTTATACTAAATCTCCCCCCAAATCTTTATCCCAATATATATTTACATACATTCACTTCTTTATTTACATGCTACTCCATCTCCCCCCAGATTCAACCTATTATGAAGGTTTCCATTTTTTATTAAAACTTGAGAATCAATATTTTAAAAACTGAAAAGGATTCCATGGCTACTGGAATCTTGAAGAAGATGAACTTTGGGTGTTTTTCTTAAAAGGAAGGTCAACAGAAGGTTGACCAGTAAACAAATCTTACTGGAAAGCATCTGATTTCAAGTAAACATGGCAGGGGGTTGTGTTATGACCTGAAGGGACAGATGTTTAAAAGGAAGTGACAGACCATGATTTATTGCTGTCACAGGATTGCTGCTGAACAGTTTTGGTTTCATTTTGAACTGTCAAAAAAGTCAGTTAGTTTGGCTAAAAGAACAGAAGGTTGGAGTTTGCTTATTGACCTGCCAGGAGAACAGAAGGTCCAGCCAGTCCATCTTTCTTTTGAAAGGCAAATCTTGAGTCAAGTGTATTTACTGTTGCCTCCTGTAGTTGAAGAAATCGTGAATGTTTGCAGAAACCTGGCATCTTCGAAAGAACTTTGCATCGAATGTTTGAGAATTGAAACCTTCATTGCTGCACACCTGATGTAAAACCTATATGAAGCCTTCTGTAGCTGCATCTCTTAAAAGCGTACCCAGACTGTTCATCAACATCGCCTAGAAAGAACTGTTCTAGGAAGGTTCCTAGTGGCAGCCACCTATTCGACTTTAGGACACCTCGCCAAAACAAAGGACTTCCTTCCATACCTTCTTTTAAGCCTAAGTGTTTTTCTTTTGTTTATTCCTTCTATTTCTTTGTAATAGCTGTAAACAGAAATTCCTTTTTTTCTCAGTTATCTGGGTTTTGTATGCATGTGTGTGTGTGTCAGGGATAGGAAAAAAATAAGGGGCTTTAATGTTTCAATTTGTGCATATCTTTACTTCATTATTGATTAAGACTTGGTTTGTAATAAACGTATAATTTTGTTATTTATTAAAGAAACCTGGTTGGTGTGCTTTATTGTGGGGGGAAAATAGAGAGCTAGATTTTACCAGCCCCCCAATGTCAGGGGTCATGGTGGCAGACCCAGAAAATACCTCTGGGAGAGGCCCACCACGGGCCTCGATGCCGGGAAGGCCCTACTCCATATTACCGGCAGTGGCGAGGCCTTGTGGTGGCCCCCCTGCCACTCAGAGACGGGAACCCAATTAAAATATTTTAATTTATTTAAATTACATGAATAAAGATCTACCTTGATGCGACCGGCTCCCCGCTCCGATATTTTGGCGGTTGCCGAACCTCCTGTGCCTTCAGATCTCCATTCGGAGATCCGAGGCGGAATACTGGTGGGAAGGGGGAAGAATGAAGTTTGCAAGGCGGGGAGTGGTGGGGGAGGCGCTGGGAAAACTCTTGCTATTGGTGGAGGGGATGATGGGAAGGGGTTGAAGCTTAAAGTGAAGAAAGTTCGGAGGGGAAAGGTTGGGATCAAGAGTTGACTTTTTTGGGAGGAGAGTCATAGAGTCATAGAGTCATACAGCACAGAAACAGGCCTTTCGGCCCATCATGTCTGTGCCAACCATCAAGCACCTACCTATTCTAATCCCATTTTCCAGCACTTGGCCCGTAGCCTTGTATGCTATGGCGTTTCAAGTGCTCATCTAAATACTTTTTTAATGTTGTGATGGTTCCTGCCTCTACCACCTCTTCAGGCAGTGCATTTCAGATTCCAATCACCCTCTGGGTGAAAAAAGCTTTCCTCAAGTCCCCTTTAAACTTCCTGCCCCTTACCTTAAATCTATGTCCCCTGGTTATTGACACATCCACGAAGGGAAAAGGTTTCTTCCTATCTAATCTATCAATGCCCCTCATAATTTTGTACACCTCAATCATGTCCCCCCTCAGCCTTCTCTGCTCTAAGCAAAACAACCCCAGCCTTTTCAGTCTCTCTTCATAGCTGAAATGCTGAAGCCCTGGCAATATCCTGGTGAATCTCCTCTGCACCCTCTCCAGTGCAATCACATCCTTCCTATAGTTTTCTGCCCAGAACTGTACACAGTACTCCAGCTGTGGCCTAACTAGCATTTTATACAGCTCCATCATAACCTCCCTGCTCTTATATTCTATGCCTCGGCTAATAAAGGCAAGTATCCCATATGCCTTCCTAACCACCTTATCTACCTGTGCTGCTGCCTTCAGTGATCTATGGATAAGTACACCAAGGTCCCTCTGACCTTCTGTACTTCCTAGGGTCCTACCTCCATCATATATTCCCTTGCCTTGTTAGTCCTCCCAAAATGCATCACCTCACACTTCTCAGGATTAAATTACATTTGCCACTGCTTCGCCCATCTTACCAGCCCATCTATATCGTCCTGTAATCTAAGGCTTTCCTCCTCACTATTTATGACACCACCAATTTTCGTGTCATCCGCGAACTTACTAATCATACTCCTATATTCACGTCTAAATCATCAATGAGAGGGCACTTAATAAATTGAGTAATCATTGGGGAGGGTTGGGAGAGGGGATTGAAACTGCTAATAAAGTTTAAAATTTATTTTTTAAAGACCTGTACCTTTAAAAATTTAAATGGACCTGAAGGGATTTAAAAATGGCACCGGTGCTTGTGCAGTGGCACCGGATGCCGTTGCCGGAGATGGAGCGCCCGCTCCCTCCATGTAAATGAGCTACCACGCTAAATATCACGGCGGGTTAGCGGCACACATCTCTCAAGTGCGCAGCACCATTTTTGATCAGCCCAGAGTATCTGATTGTTGGTTTCGGTAAGTGGGAAAATTTAAATATATGCTGTGACCTGTGGAGAAGTGGGACTGAATTAACAGTGCACTCCTCCCGCCTTGGTTGTAGCAATCCTATCAGGAGACTTCACAACTCTCCCTGATTTTGTTGTCATCAGATGTGGAAGATTGGTAGTCTTTCTCTGATCCATTGTTTCTTGACTTGGATGGCCTTCGTTGAGGTTCATAGCATTCAATGCTTTTTGAATTTTCGAATCATCATCTAAGTCGTCTAAATGTCTGACTGATTGACATCTTTGATGTAAAGGAACATTCCTCCATATAGAACCTTCTTTCATTTGTACTAGATAAGATCGCTATTGATTTTTGTCTTTCTTGAGAACTACCCCTTCTCTATTTTGGTCTCAGACACAAACCTTTTGCCCTTCTGACAACTTTGATTGGTTTCTTGTATGGTTTCTTCTGTTATACATCTGCTGACCAAAATGCCTGTTTCAGATCTTTGATCTTGTCCAAAAAATATTTCGATTGGTCTGCTGCAGGAGGTTACTTAACTTCATTTACCTTCTCTATTTGTAACTACTTTTCCTCTAGAGCTTGAGGTAGTCGAGATTTTATTTCAGCACATCTTATTGAAATGTCCTATTTTTCTGCAATAAAAACATTCCGCGCTATTGGCGGGACATTGTTCACACCTGTGGGAAGTTTTTGAACCACAGCGCTGGCAGGGTTTAAAGGTGTCTTCCGCTCTCCCACCCCCCCAGTGTACCTTTTTTCCTGGTGCTTCTTGTTCTGCCCTCTGGTGAAGGAACTAAACTGTTATAGGTAGTTTCCTGTACCAAGGTCTTTTCTCACATCAAATGATTGGTCTGTTATTGCAGTGCCAATTGAAGTAGGAATCACAAGCACTTAAGACCTTGTCAAATGTGACTGATTTTTCATCAATACATTGTCTTGCTATTATATTGTCAGCTACAGCACCAATTAAATATAATAATGTATGCATTTGCTCTGTTTCGGACCTGCTGTCCAATTTCGATGCAATTCTATATCTGAGGAACCTAATCCTCCGTAGTACTCAGTTTTGAGTCTGATTGGATCCCTCGTGACTTTTGAAACTCTCTGGCACTCCCAAATTTTGATCCTTTTTTTATTTTATAGACTTTTTTTAGAGTGTTCCCCTTTAAGAAACTCTTTTTTTCAGGCTAGCTTACTTTTATGGAGTGTGGCATGTACTGGAGAATGTTTCCTGTTTGTTTTTTTTTAGGTTCTCTAGGGGTTTTCCCTTTGCTTGAGCAGTTCACTGAAATGCTTACACAGCTGCCTATTGGAATTGACAGAGCTGTTCAATAGACAGTTCAAGGGTTTTGCCCTTTGCTTTTTTTGGGCTAAAGTTTCTTCTTCAAGCTTGACATCTTTAATGATTTGTTTTCCTTTCAGCTTGGTTGCGTTAATGGAGACTCTGCTGTGTTCGGGGGGTTTCCTGTGCTTTTTTCTCTTCACTATCGGACTTATTTTTTACATCACATGCTTTTCAGGGTTTTTCCCCCTTTTTTTCTCTGGCTCACACAGAGCCTTCAGAAAATTAATTTTTTAAGCTCTTCAAAGGCTTTTTTTTAACAGGGATTTCTTGATCATTGGCACAATGACTCACCCGATCCCTTGCATTTTTTTCACGCTTCCATTATATGGAGCTTTTGTCCGCTTTCTAAGTTATGTAGTTTATTTTTTCTCTTCAGCTACTTGTTTTAAAATTTCTTCTCTTCTGGCTGAAGGATGATTGTGGCTTCATATTTTCTCTTCTGGGTATAGGACTTCGATCCCAGTGCTTTTCACCATGTTATATATAGAGTCTTGCCAGAGAGGTTCTTAGATTGTAGTTTTTAAATATTAATCTTTATTGTATAGTGACTATATACACTCCACACTTGCCTGTGTATCTCCTTCAAAAGCCACGCTGTGACTGTTCTCGGGTCTCTCCCATATGATCTTTCACCTCATCCTGGTGGGCGGTAATCTTTACATTTTCTCAAGATCAACCTTTTGATACCCTAATACTACAGGACCAATCCCGTTAAGTGTGTGTTGGGTAACCAGCTATATCCATGCAATTGAACAGTAAAATACACTGATAGCCTTCCCATTGCTTTTCCAGCTACAACTACCATACCAGTTAGGGCATTGGCTTGCAAGGTAATCTGGAATTGACTGACAGGCTGACACCCCATCAATGACACAAGGCTATTTGATTAATTGCCAACAGAGTCCTGTAGATGTAAACCTGCCTGACCTATTGCCTTATAACACACGATTGTGGCTCAGCATACAGTTCAGTAACTAAAAGTTTAAATTAAAATGGCAGGGGGATGGGAACTTCTGCAATGAGTCAGAGGAGGGGGGATCAAGGACAACAACAAAAGACAGTAAAGGGAATAAGAAAAGTGATAGGCAGAGAAATCAAGGGCCAGAATCAAACAGGGCCACAATGAAAAATAGTGGGAAGGGGACAGGTAATGTTAAAAAGACCAGCCTTAAGGAGGAACCAACTGGAGAACACGCCATCCTAGATTGGGTATTGTGTAATGAGAGAGGAATAATTGACAATCTAGTTGTGCAAGATCCCTTTGAGATGAGTGATCATAATATGATAGAATTCTTCATCAAGATGGAGAGTGACGTAGTTGATTATGAGACTAGGGTCCTGAATCTGAATAAAGGAAACTACGAAGGTATGAGGCACGAGTTGGCTATGATGGATTGGGAAACCATGGCTTACAAGGGAAATTAGATCCAAGGAAGAGGCATACAAATTCACAGAAAAAACAACAGACCTGAGGATTGGGAGCAGTTTAGAATTCAGCAAAGGAGGACCAAGGGATTGATTAAGAAGGGGAAAATAGAGTACGAGAGTAAGCTTTCAGGAAACATAAAAACTGACTGTAAAAGTTTCTACGGGCATGTGAAGGGAAAAAGATTGGTGAAGACAAATGTAGGTTCCTTACAGTCAGAAACAGGGGAATTTATTATGGGGAACAAAGAAATGGCTGACCAACTGAATGCATACTTTGGTTCTGTCTTCACAAAGGAGGACACAAATATCATACCAGAAATGTTGGGGAACACAGGTTTTAGTGAGAGGGAGGAACTGAAGGAAATCAGTATTAGTAGAGAAATGGTGTTGGGGAAATTGATGGGATTGAAGGCCGATAAACCCCAGGGCCTGATAATCTACCTCCCAGAGTACTTAAGGAAGTGGCCCTAGAAATAGTGGATGCATTGGTGGTCATCTTTCAAGATTCTGTAGACTCTGGAACAGTTTCTACAGATTGGAGGGTAGCTAATGTAACCCCACAATTTAAAAAGGGAGGTAGAGGGAAAAAAGAGAATTATAGACCAGTCAGCCTGACGTCGGTAGTGGGGAAAATTCTGGAGTCCATTCTCAAAGATTTTATAGCAGAGCACTTGGAGAACAGTGGTAGAATTGGACAGAGTCAGCATGGAATTAAGAAAGGGAAGTCATGCTTGACAAATCTGCTAGAATTCTTCAAGGATTTAACTAGTAGAGATGATGAGGGGGAGCCCATGGATGTGGTTTATTTGGACTTTCAGAAGGCTTTCGACAAAGTCCCACGTAAGAGGTTAGTGTGCAAAATTAAAGTGCATGGGATTGGGGGTAGTGTATTGCGATGGATAGAAAATTGGTTGGCAAACAGGAAACAAAGAGTAGGAATAAACGGATCTTTTTCCAAATGGCAGGCAGTGACTAGTGGGGTACCGCAGGGATCGGTGCTAGGACACCAGCAATTCACAATATATATTAATGATTTAGATGAGGGAACTAAATGTAATATCTCCAGATTTGCTGATGACACAAAACTGGGTGGGATGGTGAGTTGTGAGGAGGATGCAGAGAGGCTTCAGGTGATTTGGACAAGTTGAGTGAGTGGGCTAATGCATGGCAGATACAGTATAATGTGGATAGATGTGAGGTTATCCACTTTGGTAGCAAAAACAGGAAGGCAGATTATTATCTGAACGGCTATAAACTGAGAGAGGGGAATATGCAGCGAGACCTTGTACACCAGTCGCTGAAGGTAAGCATGCAGGTCTAACAGGTGGTAAAAAAGGCAAATGGTATGTTGGCCTTCATAGCGAGAGGATTCGAGTACAGGAGCAGGGATGTCTTGCTGCAATTATATAGTGCCTTGGTGAGGCCACACCTGGAATATTGTGTGCAGTTTTGGTCTCTTTATCTGAGGAAGTATGTTCTTGCTATAGAGGGAGTCCAGCGAAGGTTTACCCTACTGATTCCTGGGATTGCGGGACTGACGTATGAGGAGAGATTGAGTCTGTTAGGATTATATTCGCTGGAGTTCAGAAGAGTGAGGGGGGATCTCATAGAAACCTATAAAATTCTAACAGGACTTGACAGGGTAGATGCAGGAAGGATGTTCCCGATGGTGGGGGAGTCCAGAACCAGGGGTCATAGTCTAAGGATACAGGGTAAACCTTTCAGGACTGAGATGAGGAGAAATTTCTTCACCCAGAGAGTGGTGAGCCTGTGGAATTCGCTACCACAGAAAGCAGTTGAGGCCAAAACATTGTATGCTTTCAAGAAAGAAATATAGTTCTGTGGGTGAAAGGGATCAAAGGATATGGGGGGGAAACTGGGAACATGTTACTGAGTTGGATGATCAGCCGTGATCATAATGAATGGCGGAGCAGGCTCAAAGGGCCGAATGCCTACTCCTACTCTTATTTTCCATGTTTCTATGTTTAAAATAGTGCAAACCATTCTTTGAAAGAGATTTGCACATCTGTACATGGAGTGTCGGAATTGTGTCAAATTAGGTCAATTGATCAATTACAGAATCATAGAATGGCTACATGAAGTCCCTAAATGAGGACTATCACATCTGGGAGTCATTAGCTGGCAAAAGAGGGAAATGGCAACGCATCCTATGGACTGGTGTGCACTAAAGTGACAACCAGTTGCTACAGCAGCTTAGCAACAGGCACTAATGTCAAAATCAAGAACTCCCAGCATCACATGGCAGCTTCACTTGCAGCACTTGTGGCAGAACCTGCCTCTCAAGGATTGACCTTCACAGCCATAAGCATAGATGCACCAAGAGAAGACACCCCACTTAAATGGATTGTTTGCTGTCTGTCCATTATCTCTTGTACATGGAAGGATGCCAACCAGAATAGTTACAGAAGGAAGCCATTTGGCTCATCATGTCCATGTCTGCTCTCTGCAAGAGCAACTCAACTAGTCCCACTCTCCTGCCCTATCCCTAGCCTGGCAAATATTTTCTCCAGATAATTAGCCAATTCACTTTTGAAAGCCAGGATTGAATCTGCCTCTACCACAGTCTCAGGCAGCACATTCCAGATCCTAACCACATGCTGCATAAAAAAGTTTTTCTTCAAGTCGTCTTTGGTTCTTTTGCCATTCACCTTAAATCAGTGTCCTCTGGTTCTTGATACTTCTGCCAATGGGTACAGTTTCTTTCTACCTACTCTGTCCAGACCACTCATGATCTTGAACAACTCTATCAAATCTCCTCTCAACCTTCTCTTCTCCAAGGAGTACAGTCCCAAATTCCCCAATCTATCCACGCAACTAAGTCCCTCACTCCTGGAACAATTCTCATAAATCTTTTCTGCACCCTCTCTAAATCCTTCACATCCTTCTTAAAGTTTGCTGCCCAGAATTGGACACAATACTCCAGTTGAGGCCGACCAGTGTTTTATACAGTTTCATCATAACTTCCTTGCTTTTGTACTCTGCCTGTATTTATAAAGCCCTGGATACCATATGCCTTATTGGCCAATTTCTCAACCTGCCCTGCCACCTTCAACAACTGGTACATATACACTCCCAGGTCCCTCTGCTCCTGTACCTGCTTTAGAATAGTTTCCTTTATTTTATATTGCCTATCCTAAACCAATTTGAAGTCACTGCAGAGGCAAAACTCAATTTTTCAATTCTACCAATCAAAACCCATATTCTCAGAATTAACTGTATTGAAATGGGACTGGATATTTTCCTTTGGCAAAATGGAAGTACTGAGGTTTACAGAGCTGGGAGTCCACTGGCTGCTTCAGAGAAGCATTTACGAAGCCTCTGTCCTGCTAACCTATTCAACCAGAGCCCAAGGGACCTCGTACGGTAAGAAAGCAGCTTAGAAGAAGGGAGAATAAATGGCATGCATACAATGAGCATGAATGCTCTGGTCATTAAGTTCCAAAACTGTTCACAAGGACTGTAGCCCATAGCTTTAATGTGAGAAATAATCATGTTTTAACATAAATGTACAAGTGTTAAGTAAGTATCATTAGCATGGCTGTAAAAATTGACTTGGTTTGTAGCATACAGTACCTGTGGTGCCGTAAAAAATAATCTCAGCACCTTTACATCAATGTAGCCACTAACCTCTATCTCCACTGCCACTTACACTTTGTCATAAAATACTAATTGGTTATTGACCAATGCACTGTTTTGGGACAGGAGGTGACTAGCATGCAAAGATCAAGGCACAGAAATAATTGGTCAATAATAATACGTTATTGACTAATGTGCAGTTTTACAGATTGGATTACGTTCCTGTTCATTCTCGCACTATTAACCCTTACTGGACTTTACCATTTCTGATTCGTTATTTTCTTGTCAGTTGTTGGGGGGGGAAACGTATTACAACAAGCCACTTAGCTGATGGCAAGCTGTCACAATGGGCTTACTGTTAAAATCCTGGCATCGCCCAATTAAAGTTATCTAAAGTCGTTAAAGTAAGGTTATTCCTACTGGATTCAGACAAGTGGGTGGGGTTAAGATACTACTGAAATTATAGTTAGGAATTGACCAGAGAGTATTGATTCTGTGCTTTTTTAAAATGTTTGTTCATGGGATGTGGGCGTCACTGGCAAGGCCAGCTTTTATTGCCAATCCCTAATTGCTCTTGAGAAGGTGGTGGTGAGCTGCCTTCTTGAACCGCTGCAGTCCTTGTGCTGTTTGGGAGGGAGTTACAGGATTTTGACCCAGCTACAGTGAAGGAATGGCGATATAGTTCCAAGTCTGGATAGTGTGTGGCTTGGAGGGGAACTTGCAGGTGCTGGTGTTCCCATGCGGCTGCTGCCCATGTCCTTCAAGGTGGTAGAAATCGCAGGTTTGGAAGGTGCTGTTGAAAGAGCCTTGCAAGTTGCTGCAATGCACAGCGTGCCAGTAGTGAAGGAAGTGAATGTTTAAGGTGGTGGATGGGGTGCTGATCAACTGACTGCTTTGTCCTGGATGGTGTCGAGTTTCTTGAGTCCTGTTGCAGCTGTACACATCCAGACAAGTGGAGAGTATTCGATCACACTCTTGACTTGTGCCTTGTAGATGGTGGACAGGAATTGGTGGGCTGGATTTTACAGCCCCCATGATGTTGCGGGTCATGGTGGGGGAGGGCCCAGAAAATGCCACGGGCCTTGATGTCGGGAAGGCCCAGCCCCATATTGCAGGCAGCGGCGAGGCCTCGTGGTGGCCCCCTGCTGCTTGGCATCAGGAGCCAAATTTATATATTTAAAAAAATGCAAATTACTGAATTAAATACGGACCTGCTTCCGCCATCCTTTCTGTTGCCATATTGGAGCTGGTGGCTGGCATTCCCATGCCGTCGGATCTCCATTCGTTGGTGGAAGGTGGAACACCGATGGGGAGGAGGGAGCGGGTCGGTTTCTCAGTGCGGGGGTGGGGAGTGAGGTAAAACTAATTTTATTGGTCAACGGGGTTGTGGGAAGGGTTAAAGATTAAAGTTTGTGAACTTTGGGGGGGAGGTCAGGTGCACAAGGTATGTATTTTAGGGGTGATAGGGCAAGGAATGAATTTTTTGGTCATTGTTTTGAATAAATTCTAAGTGACTATTTCTTTAAAAAATTTAAATTATATGTAAGGGCTAGAAGCCCTTTAAAAATGGCATTGGTGCCTACGCAATGACGCTGGACGGAGCGCCCGCACCCTCCACATCATCGAGGGAGCGGTCTGCCCCAGGCATGTAAATGAACCGCTGTGCTTAATATTGCAGTGTCTCTGCGGAGTAATGCCTGCGCGTGCAAGCCGACACTTTTTCCGGCTGCCACCGTAATCATAAAATTCAGACTGCGGAGTCAGGAGGTGAGTTACTTGCCACAGAATTCTCAGCCTCTGATCTGTTATTATAGTCTCAATATTTATATAGTCAGTCCGGTTAAGTTGCAGGCCAAACCCCCACACGATGTTGACATTGGGGGATTTAACAATGGTAATGCCGTTGAATGTCAAGGGGTGATGATTAGATTCTCTCTTGTTTGAGATGGTCATTGCCTGGCACTGGTATGGCGCGAATGATACTTGCCACTTATCAGCCCAAGCCTGAATGTTGTCCAGGTCTTGCTGCATGCAGGCACAGGCTGCTTAAATATCTGAGGAGTTGATGAAAGCAGCTTAAGATGGTTGGGCCTAGGGCACTACTCTGTGGAACTGCTGCAGCGATGTCCTGGGGCTGAGATGATTGGCCTCCAACAACCACAACCCATCTTCCTTTGTGCTAGGTATGACTCCAACCAGTGGAGAGCTTTCCCCTGATTCCCATTGACTTCAATTTTGCTAGGGTTCCTTAATGCCACACTCAGCCAAATGCTGCCTTGATATCAAGGGCAGTCGCTCTCACTTCACCTTTGGAATTCAGCGCTTTCGTCCATATTTGGACCAAAGCTGCAATGAGGTTTGGAGCCGAGTGGTCCTGGTGAAACCCAACTGAGCATCGGTAAGCAGGTTATTGCTGTGTGAGTACTGCTTGAAAGCACTATTGATGACACCTTCCATCACTTTGCTGATAATTGAGAGTTAGACTGATGGGGTGGTAACTGACCAATTGGATTTGTCCTACTTTTTGTGGACAGGACATAATTGGGCAAGGACACATAGATGCCACTGTTGTGGCTGTACTGGAAATGCTTGGCTAGGAGTGTGACTAGTTCTGGAGCACAAATCGTCAGTACTACAGATGGGATGTTGTCAGGGCCCATAGCCTTTGTTGTATCTAGTGCCTTCAGCCTCAATATTGTGGAGGAATCAAATTGGTTGAAGAATGGTATCTGTGATACTGGAGACCTGAAAATGGATCATCCAATCAGCACTTCTGGTTGAAGATAGCTGCAAATGCTTTAGTCTTGTCTTTTGCACTGACATAAAACAAGAAATGTTGGATTCACTCAGCAGGTCTGGCAGCATCTGTGGAAAGAGAAGCAGAGTTAACGTTTCGGGTCAGTGACCCTTCTTCGTGTTCCGAAGAAGGGTCACTGACCCGAAACGTTAACTCTGCTTCTCTTTCCACAGATGCTGCCAGACCTGCTGAGTGAATCCAGCATTTCTTGTTTTTGTTTCAGATTTCCAGCATCCGCAGTATTTTGCTTTTATTTTTGCACTGACATGCTGGGCTCCACCATCATTGAGGATGGGGATGTTTGTGGAACCTCCTCTTTTGGTTAGTTGTTTAATTGTCCACTGCCATTCAAAACTTGATGTGGCAGTGTTGCAGAGCTTTGATTTGATCCGCTGGTTGTTGGCTTGATGAGATACCAGTCTGTTGAGTGGTCTGGTGACACAGTGGTTCAATATGGAATGCCCTCTGTGCATTTTTTAAAAATTCCTTGCTTTTGCTAACAGTACTTTGCTTTGCAGGTGCAATTCCAACACTCAACACCCTGAGATACTCATTCACAGGAGAATACATTGGCTGCTATAACAAAAGACGTGACATCAAATAACAAACTACAGTGGAGTGAACATTGTACCTTAATTAATTAAACTGAAGAGCATGGAGCAGAATCAGTTCATTTTTTAATGAAAACACTGAGCAGTGGATGACTTACTAAAATTCAAGGCTTTCTTAGCAATGAAGATCATTGTTCTGATAAATGTACATGGCACCAAAGGAACGCACCAAACTGAGAACAGGAGGTTATAATATCATTCATGCTCCACTTTGCTTAACATTTGATTACTTTTAATTGTTTAAGTTATTTAAATCATCACATCTTACTACTCTGGCTTACATAGAAAATTATGCCTTTGAGACATGCAAACATACAAATTAGGAGCAGGAGTAGGTCTCTCGGCCCTTCGAACCTGCTCCGCTAGAGGCCTGCTACCCGACTCGAACCCGACGGAACCCGATGATATGTGTCGGGTTCGGGCCTATCTTCTGGGGCCGGCATTCAGGCTCGAGTCGGGTTGGGCCCAGTCCAGATCGAGTCAAGTCAGGTCGGGCCGGACACACACGGCAAGTGCTCTGCTGGTAAGTATTAAAAATAAAGAAACTTACCTGAGCTGGGAGTCTGGGACGAAACTGAGTCTGCGCAGTGAGCGAGTGACGTCACTGTGACGTCATCATGCATGCGCTGCAGCTTCTTACAGGTTTGATGTCAGGAACGTAAGTAAACGGATGGTCGGGTCGGGCTCGGGTCGGGCTGAGTAGTGGCGGGTTTGGGTCGGGTCGGGCTCGGGGCAAAATCGAAGGAACTCGGGCTGGGTTGGGCTCGGGCCCATGGTAGTTCAGTTGGGTTCGGGTCGGGTTCTTTTTCCCGACGTAAAGCAGGCCTCTATGCTCCACCATTCAATAAGTTCATCTCTGAACTAATTATTCCACATTCCCACCTACCCCATATAACCTTTCACCCCCTTGCTTATCAAGAATCGATCTACCTCTGGCTTAGAAACATTCAAAGACTCTGCTTTCACTGCCTTTTGAAGAGGAGAGTTCCAAAGGCTCACGACCATCTGAGAGAAAAAATTTCTCCTCATCTCAGTCTTAAATGGGAGACCCCTTATTTTTAAACAGTGACTCCTAGTTCTAGATTCTGCCACAAAGGGAAACATCCTTTCCACAACCACCCTGTCAAGACCCCTCAGGATCTTTTTGTTTCAATCAAATCACCTCTTACTCTTCTAAATTCCAGCAGATACAAGTCTAGCCTGTCCAATCCTTCCTCATAAGACAGCCCGCCCATTCCAGGTATTAGTCAAGTAAACCTTCTTTGAACTGCTTCCAACGCATTTACATCCTACCTTAAATAAGGAGACCAATACTGTACACAATTATCCAGATGTGGTCTCACCAATGCCCTGGAGAGCTGAAGCATAACCTCCCTACTTTTGTATTCAATTCCCCTCGCAATAAACAATAACATTCTATTAGCTTTCCTAATTACTTGCTGTACCTGCAAACTAACCTTTTGCGATTCATACACTGGGACACCCAGATCCCTCTGCATCTCAGAGCTCTGCAATCTCTCACCATTTAGATAATATGTTTTTTTATTCTTCCTGCCAAAATGGACATTTTCATATTTTTCCACATTATGCCCCATTTGCCAGATCTTTGCCCATTCCCTTAATCTATCTATATCCCTTTGTAGCCTTATGTCCTCTTCACAACTTACTTTCCTACCTATCTTTGTGAATTTAGCAACCGTATCTTCGGTCCCTTCATCTAAAGTCATTTATGTAAATTGGAAAAAGTTGATGCTCCAGCACAGATCCCTGTGGTACACCACTCGTTACATCTTGCCAACCAGAAAGTGACCCATCTTTGCCTATTCTCTGTTTCCTGTTAACTAGCCAATCTTCTATCCATTGCAATATGTTACCCCCTACACCATGAGCTTTTATATTTTGCAATAACCTTTGATGTGGCAACTTATCAAATGCCTTCTGGAAATCTAAGTACAATGGGTTGAATTTTATTAGGTCACCGACGTCCATGGCGGTGCCCTTTGAACTCAGCACGGTGCCCGCATTTGGCAGCCGCCACAGAGCGCCTGCGATATTACGCATGGGGGCTCAATAGCATCACTGCACCGAGCCTCCCCCCGGATGTTACGTGGGGAGAGGTGGGACATTTTGCACAGTGAAGAACCCTTTGACAGTTGTGCAGCAGGTGCTGGGGCCCTATTTTAAGTGCCCCAGCAGATGCTTCGTGTCATCTATCAAAGAAATACTTACCTGACTACTGAAGAGTGGGGCTGCTGTCAATCTGGCAGCAAAGCAGAAAGTCCTGCAGAAATCCAGCAGATCAGGCAGCATCTGTGGAGAGAGAAGCAGAGTTAACTTGTCCAAGTTCACAGACCTGAAAGTTAACTCTGCTTCTCTCTCCACAAATGCTGCCTGACCTGCTGAGTTACCCCAGCACTGTCTGCTTTGCAGCCACATACTTACCCTGTTGTGTCCCAGTGTCCTGTGAAGTTGTGATCCTCTTCTTCCACTCGAGTGTAACATTCCTTCTTGTAGGCGTGCCGCACCTGGGTGAATAATCTTAAATTTGCACATTCCAGGACGTCAGACTAAAATACACCATAAAAGGTATTAGAGGTTTACAGAGAACACACTGACACAAATGGGAATGCACTGGTGTCACAGCAATGTAAATACGTCTTTCACTAAATGTTCCTTACCAACATATATGTCCTTTTCTCTGTGCAAATGATGTGTGCCAGCATGTAGTGCCAATGTCACATCCCTTTGCACCGTTGGCCCTTCAGGAGAGCCAACATATGCAATAACATCATTGCCATGTCACCATTACTCATGAACGTCTCTATGGATGCAGTGACATGGACATTGGCTCAGTCAGCTGCTGCCTCTAATGGTTTACACAGGGATGCTGCAGATGTGGACTGGTGCACGGCAGGTGAGCGAGGGTGATGTGTGGCTTGCAGAGCTCATGTCGATTCCTATGGAGCAGACAGTCTTTGTCTGATAAGCCACTTCCGCACATCCCTAGCTCACTGCTAGACCTACGTGCAGAGCTTGGGTGCCATCTGCCCTCCCATGCGCCTTTCATGTTGTAGGTCCTCAGCGTCAACATAGTCCGAGAAGGAATCCTGTTGACGTCTCTCCTCATCATGCCAGGCCTATTGGGTGTGCAGTTGTGCAGAGCAACAAAGAAAGGAGCTGGCCTTTTTGGCCTATAGTACAGGCATCTCCCTATCCATACAGGCATTGGAGGTGCTCTTTCAGCATGCCCGATCTCCTGCTCAATGGTGGTTCATGTAGCTCAGTGGCTGGCGTTTTAACTATCCTCTGCAGCAGCGGTGGAGTCTCTCACTGGTGTTGGAAGCCATGTCTGCAAAGGATAGCCCTTATCTCCAAGAAACCACCCCTCCATCTGAGCCAGTTCAGTGAACGACGGTGGCAGCCGGGACTGGCGCAAGACCCAGGTGTCATGTCAATCACACGTTCGCTGAAGCATCTGCGGTGTTCACATACCAGCTTCACCTGGATTGAGAGGGCTCCTTTAATGGTGATGTCTGCAGCTGATATCCTGTCAGTAGGCTTGATGGCCACATGAGTGATGTCTATGAACATTACAACCTATGGTTCTCTGGCAATGGTGCCAGAGCCAATGGCCCCCTGGGCCTGGCTGTGAGAGTCTGTCCTAAATGGACATCCTCACTGGCCCTCTGGTGCAGGGCATTGGTGATCTCCCTGATGCAGTGGTACACTGCTGACTGTATGACCCCACAAAGGTCTCTGGTGGGCCCCTAAAAGACTGCAGAGGCGTCAGGCTTGAGAACCACTGCCACTATGAGGAATAAAGGCCTGCGATGCCCACAAGAGCCCGTGGGCTGCAGGCCATCCTTGAGTAGGGCACAGAGACGTGTCACCACCCTCTCTTCATGCGCAATCTCCTCTGACACTGGTGCTCTGACATCCAATGGCATGTCATGTGGGGCCTGTAGATGCACGGCAACCATAATGGGTGAGCTCCCCTTGGGGGCTGCTGCTCATGATCGGGGGCCCCTAAATGGATCACACCTACCTGTTGATATTGCCTCTGGCACATACAGATTTCACGTGCAGAGGATCACACAGTGTAGGATGAGCCAAACCTATTTCCATGTGATAAATAAAGTTGAACCCTTCATGTATTCGAAGATTCCTAACAGGGCATGGATTGGTGTTGACAGGTACATCAGCTGCTTTCCTTGATCAACAATGTGGTGTGCCGTGGCATTGCCCATCTTGACCAACACTCAGAGTGGCACAAGATGCTCACATCAAGATCCTACCAGCTGAATTGATTGCCCCCACCATCCATATAACCTTAATGCTCCTGCCCTTTCTGGCACCCTCCTCACACACAGGATGCCTAGTGTGCCCTTGCCCCCTCACAAACAGAGCGTACATGGTTAACGGAGGGATGGTACACAGTACCTCCCTTCATGCCAGCACAGTTTTCTCTCCAGTAATCCCAGACCCCCTCCCTTTCAGAATGCAGAGTGCGACCCCTGTGTATCCCCCCTCCTCCCTTTAAGAATGCAGAGTTAGACCCCTGCATATCCCCTCTCCCTCCTCCCTTCCGTAATGCAGAGTGAGGAGCCGCCAGCTTTCCAGATCGTGAATGGGACGGCACGTGACGGCCACCTGTTCGACGAAAAATCCGGCAGTGTCGGTGGAGAGGCGGCGGGCTGCATAATCAGCATAGATAAGTAATCATTACCATATGTTGATTGTGGTGCCGCCGCCATGCGGTGGGGAGGCTGCACTGAGGTCCCGCTGTCGTCGGTAAAATGCGGCGGGCCCGCCTCGACATCGTAGGTCAAGGCGGACCTCTCCCGTAGTATTTTACCAGCCCAGGTGCCATGATCCTTGGCATCGAGGGGCCGGTAAAATTCAGCCCAATACATCCACCGGTTCATCTTCATCCACAGCACATGTAACTCCCTCAAAGAATTCCAATAAATTGGTTAAACATGATTTCCTTTTCACAAAACCATGTTGACTCTGCCTGATTACCCTGAATTTTTCTAAGTGCCCTGCTATAACATCTTTAATAACAGCTTCTAATATTTTCCCTAAGACAGATGTTAAGCTAAATGACCTGTAGTTTCCTACTTTCTGTCTCCCTCCCATTTTTGGATAAAGGAGTTACATTTGCTATTTTCCAATCTAATGGAACCTTCCCCGAATCTCGGGAATTTTGGAAAATTAAAACCAATGCATCTACTATCTCACTAGCCCTTTCTTTTAAAACCCTAGGATGAAGTCCATCAGAACCCGTGGACTTGTCAGCCCACAGCTCCAACAATTTGTTCAGTATCACTTCCCTGGTAATTGTAATTTTTTTGAGTTCTTCCCTCCCTTCCATTTCCTGACTTACAGCTATTTCTGGGACGTTAATTATATCCTCTATAGTGAAGACCAATGAAAAATACCTGTTCAATTCATCTGCCACCTCCGTAATATCCATTATTAATTCCCCAGACTCACTTTCTGTAGGACCAACGCTCACTTTGTTAACTCTTTTCTTTTTAAAATATCTATCGAAACTCTTACTGTCTGTTTTTATATTTCTAGCTTGCTTTCTCTCGTACTCCAATTTTTCCTTCCTTATCAATCTTTTAGTCATTCTTTGCTGTTTTTATATTCTGTCAAATCTTCTGACCTGCCTCCCATCGTTGCGTAAATATATGCTTTTTAAAAAAAGTTTGATACTACTTTTAACTTTTTTGTTAACCACGGATGGCGGGTCCCACCCGTAGACTTTTTCTTTCTTGTTGGAATGTATTATTCTGTGTATTCTGAAATATCCCCTTAAATGTCTGTCACTGCATCTCTATTGACCCATCCCTTCATCGAATTTGCCAGTTCACTTTAGCTAGCTAACATATCTATATTATTACACAAAATATGAGTATTCTGTGGAAATTGATTATTGAACCTTTTGCGTCTGATTCAATAGCTGCATCAAACAGCATTATGATGAGTAACATTGCTTTGTCATTGAACAAATTTACTTCCCAAAGAGTGAAAAACCTTTGGGTTTTATGAACCATGGGTTGAAATATAAATGGTTTTATACCATAGATGATCTTTGGACCCAGAGGAAGTGAGTTTGTTTTGTTGCGGCAGTGATTGGTTCTGTTGAAGTTCTACTGATAGTTCTCTATTTTATAAAGAATGCTTAAATTTTATTCTACTTTATTTTAATGTTATCTTATGAGTCTCTTTTTTACTCTCTTTGGCCTCCTTGTCTCGAGAGACAATGGGTAAGCGCCTGGAGGTGGTCAGTGGTTTGTGGAGCAGCGCCTGGAGTGGCTATAAAGGCCAATTCTAGAGTGACAGACTCTTCCACAGGCGCTGCACAGTTGGCTCTCCCCTTGCGCTTCTGTCTTTTTTCCTGCCAACAGCTAAGTCTCTTCGACTCGCTAGTCTTTAGTCCCACCTTTATTGCTGCCCACCAGCTCTGGCGATCACTCGCAACTGACTCCCATGACTTGTGGTCAATGTCACAGGACTTCATGTCGTGTTTGCAGACATCTTTAAAGCGGAGACATGGACGGCCGGTGGGTCTGATACTAGTGATACCAGTATCTTATGAGTGGTACTATGCTAAGAGTGGACTGTTTGGCATATTCTTGTTTATGCTATTTTTCCAAATAATTCATATAAAAATTTTGCTCCATAAGACCTAATGTGCATCCTGTGAAATGCACATAACAGGTCAATCACTAAAAAGCAGTGTTCCTTTTGGTAGTTTCATTTTGATATCAGGCACTTAAGAACATGTTACATGCTAATTGTTTGCAACACAGGCAGTGTTACATCAAGTTGCATAAAGTCTATAGCAAGAAAACAAGCCATTCAGCCCAACTTGTCTATGCTGATGTTTATGCTCCACATCAGTCTTCTCCCAACCCTCTTCATCCACCATATTCTTCTATTCCTTTCTCCTTCATGTATTTAGCCAGCTTCCCCTTTACTACATCTATACTATGAGCTTCAACTACTCCTTGTGGTAGCAAATTCCATATTCTTAACATTCCTTGGATAAAGAAGTTTCTCCTGAATTCGTTAATACATTTATTAATGATTATCTTACATTTGTGACCTCAAGTTTTGGACTCCCCCATAAGTGGAAACATTTTCTCTACATTTATCCTGTCAACCCTTTTAATAATCTTAACGACCTCAATCAGGTCACCCCTCAGCCTTCTCTTGTCTAGAGGAAAGAACCACAGCCTGTTTAACCTTTCCTGATAAGTATCTCCTGTCATATCATCCTTATGAATCATTTTTACACCTTTACTGATGCCTCTATATCCTTTTTCTAATATGGAGACCAGATCTGTGCACAGCACTCCAAGTGTGGGTTAAGCAAGGTTCTAAACAAATTTAACATAACTTCTCTGCATTTCAATTCTACTTGGTTTGCTTTCTTTTTATGCCCTCATTAGTCTGTGTTGCTGCTGTAGTGAATTGTGTATCTGTAGCAGAAACAGTCAGAATAAAGCTTTATAAAGCTATGAGTTGTTTAGTGGAGCTGTGGGTGATTTATAGAACAATACCTGCACCAGGAGTTTCCTCAGTGGTTCTCCTGATTTGTCATCATAATCCCGGATAAACAAAGTTTCCCATGATTCTCCATTGAAGTAAAGATCAGTTGGTTTATAAAACTTTGGGATATTACATAGAGATTGACGTGGTTAATAAAGTTGAGGGTTATTTATAAAGCACTGGGTAGTTTATTAAGTGATGATGCTTTATGGAGCTTTGGGTGCTTTATAAGGCTATGGATGATTGATAACATGTGCGGACTTTATAAAACTGTGGATGGTTTGCAAAGCTTCGTTGATTTACAGAGTTATGAATGGTTTATTAAGATCAGAAAAGATAATGGAGAAATGGGTAGTTGATTGAGCTTGGACTGTTTATAAAGCTTGCATTACTTATAGAGCCATAATAGCTTATAAATTATGTGTGGTTTGTAAAGAATCTACTATTTATAAAGCTATGGTGGTTTATATAGCTTTGTTAATTTATAGGGTTTTGGGTGGTTTTGAAAACTACAGGTGGTTTATAAAGATTGGGTGCTTTGTAAAGCTTGGGCGATTTATAAAGCTTTGTGGTGTTAATAGAGATGGCATGTAAATGTATGGATAGTTTATAACAACACAAGTGGTTTATAAATTTTGGGTGGTTTATAACACGTTTGGTTTATAGTGGTATCAGTGGCTTATAAAGCATTGGATGGTTTATAAATTTATGGATGGCCGATGAAGCTTCCATTATCAGTATGTTTTTGGTGTTTAACAAAGCTAGGTGGTATATAGTGATTAAATGCACAGTAAAACCATCTCATCTTTGTGATTTGGTTGCAGTCTATTAGCATGCCCGCTGGTGCATATGATTTTTCTTTTCGCAGAGGAGGAGGTTCTCTTGTTTTTCATTGACAGGATGTGGGCGTCATTGGCAAGGCCAACATTTATTGCCAATCCCTAATTACCCTTAAGAAGGCATATGAACAGAAATGTCAGAAGGTGGCAGGACAAGTTGATAAGGCTGCTAAAAAAGCATATGGGATCCTCGGATATAGAAATAGAAGCATAGAGTACAAAATCAAAGAAGTTATGTTGAGCATTTATAAAACACTGGTTAGGCCCCAGCTGGAGTATTGCCTCCAATCTGGGCATCACAGTTGAGGAAGGATGCAAGTTTCTGGTAAGGGTGAAGAGGAGATTTAGTAGAATGGTACCAGAAATGAGGAACTTCAATTATGTGGGGAGACTGGAGAATCTGGGATTGTTCTCCTTAGAGCAGAGAGGTTAAGGGGAGATTTGATATGGTGTTCAAATTATGATGGGATTTGATAGATTAGATAGGGAAAAATGGTTTCCAATGGCAGGAGGGTCTGTCACTAGAGATTACAGATTTAAGATAATTGGCAAAAAATCCAGGGGGAAATGAGGAGTTTTTCTTATGCAGTGAGTTGTTATGATTTGGAATGCACTGCCTGAAAAGAGTGGTGGAAGCAGATTCAACAGTAACTTTTGTTACGACCAGGTGAGGAAGGAGTCTAGGGCTCCCCTCTCGGTCTTTTCCTGGTTTGGTCGTAACAGGGTTTAACTTTTAAAACACAATGTTTTTAACTTCCCCTCAGTGAGTCCTTGCTTTGCTGCTCTCTAATTGTAATTATAAAGTAATCAACCAGACAGGTTTTCTCAGGTTTAAACAAGAAAGGTATAAGTTTATTAACCTTAAACCTCTAAGTCAGTAAAACTATTAAAAATACCTGACCATGCCAGCATGCATATGTGATAAACACACACACAAATAGATACAAAGGAGGAGAAAGAATTAGAGGGGAAAGGTTTGAAGTAGTAGATGGAATTCAGTTACTGGTTTTGGGTTGGATGTAAAGTCTTTGATTGAAGTTAAGTCTTGCAGTTCTCGTTGAGGCCCAGTGCACACTTTCAAATTTGTTTAGCTGGTACCAGAAGGCTTCAGGGTCTTCTGTCTTGAGGCTTAAGTTACTTCTATGGGTTCCTGGAACTTTGCATGAGAGACAGAGACAGAGATAGTCAGAGCAAGAGGCCTTGCTTCTCTTTGGTCTTTGAAATGCAGCCTGTCTCAAAACTTTACTGTGAGCACAGTTCAATCAATCCCCAGGTAGGCCAGCAGGTTGGTCATGTGACTAGCTCCTTGTTTGAAACAGCCTCGCCTACAAGAAATGTGGATTCCCCAAAGCTTACCAGACACTTTCAGTGGAGGTGGGGGGTGGGGGATGGGGATGGAATGCTGGCTCTTAAACAGTCAATAACTCTCAATGTCTTTTGGTCATCACTATTGACAAAACCCATCTGGATAATTGAATCTGGGAGCACTTCCATTGTCTCTCTGTGAAACTGTCTCTCAGAATGCAAATGTGCAGCCATGTTTTCAGCCATTGCTCTGTGGTATTTTTAAACAAGTTATTTCAATGTCCAGTAAATGTTCAAATAATGTTCCATATGACAAAATTAATATGTTTCCATTTGGCAAGTGTGGTTTCTCTCACACTTTCAAAAGGAAATTGGATATAAGGAGAAATTTGCGGAGCCATGAGAAAAAAGCAGGGGAGTGAGATTACTTGATAGCTCTTTCAAAGAGCTGGCTCAGACATGATGGACCAAATGGCCTTCTTCTGTGCTTTATTATTCCATGATTCTATGGTGTTTGTATCTAGCAGGTGGAGCCAAAATCATGGTGGTATTTATTTGGAAACCTTAATGTTGAGGATCAACAAAAACATGGCCACTGAATTAGACAGAATTTGATTTGGTAAATCACATGATTTCTCCAACATTATTCAGACTCAGAATAGTACTGCTCTCAAGCTAGTAATTCCAGAGTGTAACTAGATTATGGCAAATCCAAGTTTTATTGCCCAGATTATTTATTGCCCATTAAAAAGAAGGTTGAAACTTTCCTGGCAGTTGAAGTATTTCATTGTGTTTGTGACAATAGGGGTACATTTTGTTAACCCCCGCAGACGGCAAATGGAATAATTGTGCTTGGAGCTCAGCATCCCTCCCAATTCTCTGATTATTAATTTAAATGACCAAAAAGTTGGGTGTGCTGTTTATTGGACACACTTCTCAACTGTCCAACCTTTGTACAGTACTATTTCCATTAGTCCAAATATGAATCTGCTTCAAGTCAATGCAAATCATGTGGTATAAATATGCTATGCTATGTTTGAATATCCTTGTGTGAGTATATGTTTTGTACAACACATTTTATGGGCATGAAGAGGCACATTGACAATTTCTATTTTAAGTTTATCAGTATTAGCCTACAAATAACTATCAGTAGACAAGCACTCAGTGCATTCATTGGCCTATAATTTTACGAAGATGAAGGCCCCAGTGTTAACAATTTTCATGGGTGGGGTGGGGAGAGGAGTTTCGTTCGCACGCACATGATGTGGGGTTTTAACTTCACAGTGTGTGTCATTTTTTCTATAGGTTCTCCATCTCGAAGTCAGCCTGATGGACAACTGTCTCATTGTCAGGCAGGGAGGACTCTGAAGCAGGTCACAATTGCAGAGGTAGGTAAGAAGCCTGCAGCAGCGCGAGTGTGAGCGTTGGGGGTGGGTCTGATTCTAGGGGGATTCAATCCCTGATCCCAATGGAAAGGGCAGAGTGGTCTTTGAGTGAAGTGAGTTGTCCGATGGTCTTCCCTCCTAGGCTACCGTCCCTTCTCCCACCTCTGTTGAACCCAGAAGTGAGCAGGTTTGAAGTAGGTTAGGGTCGGGTTTGAGATTTTAAAAACTTTTTACATATCACCCAACCCCAACCCACCCTTTTTTGAGAGCTAAAATTACCCCAAAGTGTTTGTCCACTCTAATGTATTTGTATATTATGCCGATGATGTAATGATGTTAATAAACATTTCCTTGAACTGGCCACGCTTGGTGTCCATTTTCTCTGCTCCCAAATATATTACAGAAAATGGCAATGAAGTGGAGATCAAAGTCTCTAAATATAGGCAGCAAACAGCAGCAGGGACTACAGTGAGCAAGATCAGCCACCTCCCAGTGACCTACCTGCTCAGATGGCGGAGATTTTGTCTGGATTGTGTGAAGCCTGAATCTCAACATGTCTCCTCAGTTGAATCGGATGCCGCAGGGTCCTAACGTGCATCGGATTCAAAGTGCTCATTTGGGTAAGAGAATATTTTCTACTACTGAATAGACTGGTTTTAGGTATCACTGTTTATGGATAGCTGCAGTAAAGTGTTTACTGTGTTACTGTGAATTTAGAAATGGGATAATATGGCTGTGCCCATGGGATACATCAGAAGGCTAGGGACATATAAAAGGACTCGAGAACTATTCAGTTCGTATATTGAAAGAGTGGACATGTTTTCCAGAGCTAAAAACCTTTTGGTACTTGAAAATGAAAGTGAAGAGATCAACACTCAGAATAAGGCAGTTCTTGAGCACAAGAAAGCAATTTTGCGAACATACGTTGACCCATAAGTCTATGGCACACTAACAAACATTCTTCCAGCTTGGGCTGATAAGTGGCAAGTAACAATTGCGCCACACAAGTGCCAGGCAATGACCATCTCCAACAAGAGAGAATCTAACCATCTCCCCTTGACAATCAATGGCATTACAATCATTGAAACACCCACCATCAACATCCTGGGGGTTACCATAGAACAGAAACTGAACTGGAGTAGCCATATAAATACTGTGGCTACAAGAGCAGGTCAGAGGCTAGGAATCCTGTGGTGAGTAACTCACCTCCTGACTCCCCAAACCCTGTCCACTAACTACAAGGCACAAGTCAGGAGTGTGATGGAATACTCTCCACTTGCCTGGATGGGTGCAGCTCCAACAACACTCAAGAAGCTCGACACCATCCAGGGCAAAGCAGCCCGCTTGATTGGCACATCATCCACAAACATTCACGCCCTCCACCACTGACGTACAGTGGCAGCAATGTGTACCATCTATAAGATGCAGTGCAGCAACACACCAAGGCTATTCAGGCAGCACCTTCCAAACCCACGGTCTCTATCACCCAGAAGGACAAGGGCAGCAGAAGTGTGGGAACACCACCACCTGCAAGTTCACACACCATCCCCCTGACTTGCAACTATATCGTCATTTCCTTCACTGTCACTTGGTCAAAATCCTGGACCTCTCTTCATAACAGCACTGTTGGGTGTACCTGCACCCCAAGGACTGCAGCGGTTCAAGAAGGCAGCTCATCACCATCTTCTCAAGGGCAATTAGGGATGGGCAATAAATGCTGACCGAGCCAGTGACACCCACATCCCATGAATGAATAATCAAAAAAAAATCAACCAGGCAGTGGATGACAAGCAGTATCCACTCCCGATCTCTCAAGATTTGTATGCAGAGTTAGCGGGATCCAAGCTATTCACAAAGTTGGATTTGTCCCATGTTTACTCACAGCTCAATGTGGATCGAGTCAGTAGTATCTCACAAAAAAACACATACATGGGGTTATACTCCTACACTAAGCTTCCCTATAATACAATGTCTTCACCAAAAATCTTCCAAGCTACAATGGATAAGATTTTACAAGGAGTGCTGCATTGCTTGTGCACTCAGGATGATGTGTTGATTGCGATCACAACAGAGGAAGGGAATCCCTACATGTTGGATGTAGTGTTAAAAAGGCTCAATGATCACAATGTGAAGTTGAAAAAGAGTAAGTGTGCTTTTGTGCAATCTGAGGTAGTGTACCTTGGCTTGAAAATAAATGAAAAAGGATTACAGCCAATGAAAGAGGAGATGAAGCTATAGTCAATAACCCAAAGCCAAACGGTATGTCTGAGTTTAAATCTTTTCTAGGCACGGTCCAATATTACTCGTGATTTCTGCTTGAGCTTACAACAGTGCTAGATCCATCACATAAATTGCGAAATGGGAATGGCCTAAAACACAACAAGATGCTTATGATACATGTAAAAGAAGCTTGACCAGTAGTGCATTACTCGTTCATTATGAGATAAATTGTGACCTGAAGCTGGCATATGATGCTTCAACTGATGGATTTGGAGCAGTGATCAGTCATGCTATGGATGATGGTCAAGAGAAGCCCATAGCAGTTGCATCGTGTACCCTGACCAAGAGTGAACGCAACTACGCACAGATAGAAAAGGAAACGCTTGGAATCATCAAGTTTCACCAGTTTTTGTTGGGTTGAAACTTCACGGTCGTAACAGATCATAAACCCCTAAAAGCTATTCTAGGAACAAAGTCTGCAATACCGATGATTGTAGCATCAAGGATGTAGTGGTGGGCTGTATTTCTCTTACAGTACAACAGCATCGTATATCGCAGCTCAAAAGACAATGCAATTTTTAAGCAATGTCATGTTTGCCGCATGAGGATGCAGAAGTAGGCAGTGCAGGTGAAATCCTCACCATAGGATTAATCGATGATGACTTTCCAATAACTGCAACTGAAATTGCAGCTGAAACTCAGAAAGACTCAGTGTTGAGTCTACGAACAGACATTGAATAGATGGGCAGAATTTGACCAGTGTACAGATGATGAACTGAAATTGTCGCAATGATTTGTCGTGTGAGCAGGGCTGCATTAAATGGGATCATAGCGTGGTGGTACCTAGTTCTTTGAGAGATTGGATTCTGGCAGAACTCTATACTGAACACACAGGAGTAATCAGTATAAAATCCATATCACAATGTTTATTGGTCTGGTCTAGACAGTGACCTTGAATCATTGGTTAGCAAATGTACTATCTGCTAAACCTTAGAAATCGACTGCCTAAAACCCTTTGGCCGACTTGACCATTTTCAAAGCATTCATATCGACGTTTTTGAGAAGGAAAATGACAATTTCTTGGTGATCATTGATAGCTACTCAAATAATAGATGTTACTGTCTATTTTTTTCTTGTCATGGTTTACCAGAAGAGCTCTTCTCAGATAATGGTCCTCAATTTCATTCTGCCCTGTTCCAAGATTTCATGCAGCAAAATGGTATCAAACATACCCTCACTTCTCCTTACCATCCAATATCATAGAGAGATACAGAACTGAAACAGGCCCTTTGGCCCACCGAGTCTGTGCTGACCAACAACCACCCATTAATCCCATATTCCCTACTACACCCCCAACATTCTCCTACCACCTACCTACACTAGGGGCAATTTACAATGGTCAATTTATCTATCAAACTGCAAATCTTTGGCTGTGGGAGGAAACCCACGCAGTCATAGGGGGAACTTGCAAACTCTGCACAGGCAGCACCCAGAACCAAGCCTGGGATGCTGGAGCTGTGAGGCTGTGGTGCTAACCACTACACCACTGTGCCACCCCTGTATCAAATGGAGCAGCTGAAAGATCCATTAGGATAATTAAAGAAGCACTCAAGAAACAAGTGCTACATGGGTGTTCAAATTTCAGTATGAAACAGCAGTTGGCTAATTTTCTGCTGAAGTATAGGACAACCCCACACTCCACTAGAGGGTATACACCTGCTGAACTTTTGAGGAAGAGAAGGTTAAGGACAAGTTTGTGTCTAGTCCTACCAAACTTGAATGCTAAAGTTGGACACAAACAGTTCAGCCAAAAACATCAGTCAGACTCAAACAAGAGAATTCCTTAGATTTAGGAATGGTCCCGTCAGATTTGAAGTTGGCAAATGTTATACCACTTTTCAAGAAAGGAGGTAAAGAGAAAATAGGGAACTACAGGCCTGTTAGCCTAACATCAGTTGTTAGGAAGATGCTGGAAACCATTATTAAAGAAGTCTTAACATTGCACTTGGAAAAGCATAGTATGATTAGAATAAGTTAGCTTACTAAAGGGAGATCCTGTTTGACAAATTTATTGGAGCTTTTTGAGGATGTAACTAGTAGGGTAGGTAAAGGAGAACCAGTAGATGTAGTATACCTGGATTTTAAAAAGGCACTTTGGTCATAAAAATAGAAAAGCAGAATATTTTTAAAAAGGTGTATGTCATGCAGGCCCCCACTTGCCAAGCATGAGGCAAATTAATTTTGCTACATGAACATTGATTTTTAAACTGTTACTGGAGTAAAGGAAGAACTTATTTTTTAAAAAAATAGACCCTTGACTGTAAAGACATTTGCATAGTAACAGACAGTACTTAGAAATGACAAAACAGCCACTCCCTGCTCCAATTTAATCCACAATGGACTTTTGATTACCAAACGTTGAGGGTGGAGGAGCTTGCATTCCAGGTTTACTGCTAAGATGGTCGAATACACAAACAGACATGGTCAGACCAGTTTAGTCACATGACTAACTGGCTGTTGGAGTGTTTTTGAATTTTGAACTTGCCACAGAGTTTTAAACTAGCAGAAAGCTGTTTGCTCCTGGACTGAGGACATCTCTCTCCCATCTCTTTCTCACCCAACTGAAGACCCATTGAAGACACATGAAGCCCAAGAGACAAAAGTCTCCTACAGTGAACAAGGTTTAAGAAGAATACTGGGCCCCAACGAAAAGCAAGACTACCTACAATCAAGGACTCTACAGTGAGCTCGTAGCACAGTAACAAACTCCCTTCAGAGATTGCCTCAAACCTTTTCCCTTTATTTTTCTTCTGCTCTTTTCTGTCTCTATTTTCATGTGTGTATCGTGTATGCATGCTAGCGGGGTGTGGCGTGTATCTGTAGGCGTTAACCAAAATAGAGTTTAAGTTTAAGTTTTAATAAATTTCACTTTTCTTCTTTTAAACCTGTTTGTGCTCAGTGGAAAGAGGTAAACAAGGATTCACCAAGGGGGAGCTAAAACATGGTGTGTTTAAAATTAAATCCTGTTAAAATAAGACCAGGTGAAGGTTGAGAAAGACCCCTCGACACCTTTCTCACCTGGTCATAACAATGTGTAATTGGTAAGTGTTGATGTTCAGAGACTTGTGGGTACTCATACAAGGACCGTGCAAAGTTAACATGCAGATGCAGCAGGCTATTAGGAAGGTCAATGGCATGTTGGCCTTTATTGCAAAGGAATTGGAGTACAGGAACAAAGAAGTCTTACTAAAATTGTACAGGGCTTTGGTGAGACCACACCTGGGATACTGTGTGCAATTTTGGTCTCCACATTTAAGAAAGGATATACTTACACAGAAGGTAGTGCACCTAAGATTTACTAAATTAGTCCCTGGGACGAGGGAGTTGCCCTATGATGAGAGGCTGAGTAAATTGGGCCTATATTCTCTGGAGTTTAGAAGAATGAGAGGCGATCTAATTGAGATAGACAAGATTCTGAAAGGGCTTGATAGGATAGAAGCTGAAAGATTGTTTCCACTGGTCAGGGAATCTAGAACATGGGGACACAGTCTCAGGATAAGGGGCCAATCATTCAGGACTGAGATGAGGAGAAATTACTACACTCAAAGGGTTGTGAATCTTTGGAATTCTTTACCCCAGAGGGTTGTGGATGCTCCATCATTGAATACATTTAAGGCTGGAATAGATAGATTTTTGGTCTCTCAGAGAGTCAAGGGATATGAGGAGCAGGCAGCAAAGTGGAATTGAAGCCCAAGATCAGCTATGATCGTATTGAATGGCGGAGCAGGCTTGATGGGCCGTATGGTCTACTTCTGCTCCTATTTCTTGTGTTCTTGTTTACGAGAGAACACAGTTTCAGGAAAAATGAGCATGTTTGTGTTTTGCGTCTCCCTTAACAAGTCACACAAGTGGGATGTGGAAAATGTAGCAGACGTGTGTGGAATTAAAAGATACTTGGTTGAATTTGACAGAAAGGTGAGAAACGTTCATGTAGATCACATGATCCGATAAGGGATGAACCAAAACATAAGTACAATCCGCTTGATCATGAGCTCATGTCAGTGTTTGAACCAGTTCAGACATCAGTGACTGAAGTATCAATTTCTGAGAATGAAACAAGAATTTCTTTAAGTACTGATGCAAAACCAAACAGTCCTGACTCTACACCAAAACCTGTAAGGAGATCAGGAAGACCTCATAACCAGTTGTCAAACTTGATTTGTAGATATAGTTCATTAAAGAGAAACAAAAAGTCAAATACTTTTCATTTGAAAGAGGAACCAGTGCAATGTATTTGTATATTTTCTGGTGATGTGATAATGGAATGACAGAAATAAACACTTTCTTGAACTGTCCATGCTTGGTGTCCATTTTCTCTGCTCGTGCCACCTGAATATGTTACATCCACTAATATCACCAATAGTACTTGTAGACCCTTGTGTTGTGACAAAAGAAAATAAAGTAAAATAAGTATCAGAGGGTCGACCCATTGTGTGTCATCTCTCCTCAACAACTATGAATGGGGCAAATTTCTTTCAGCGTATGTTGAAATTTTTGTAAAGTTCGATGCTGTTCTCTCCCTTCCCACCCCCAACTATGCTATTTTATGCATATTACATAGACTGAATATCCCTGTGTTAGAATCCAGTGTAACGCCCATCCTTTTCTTTGTGGGCTCATTGAACATATTTTCCAGTGCAAAATACAAAATTCAATCTGTGATGGCAGAGTATTAATGAGGCCTTTATTTCATTATTGTTATTATCAAATCACAATCTCTCAAACGTCTAAAAAAGCAGATTGAATCGGAATATTTGGGCTGCTTTCCACAGCCTGGCAGGCCATTATTTTATGGTCCATAACCCAAAAAAGTACTTCTCATCGTGGAGCTCATATTCTTTTGATAATGTAAAAGTCCATAGACCAAATCCAATGTCAAGTGTAAAATCCTTCTAACCTTTCTTTAGTTATTAAATAAAAGAGGCGATTTTGGATATTAGTATGTTGTTGGGTAATCAAAACTGTAACAGCAAAAACACAGATCAGAGCACACAACTGCAGTTGCTTGTTCATAAATGGACCATTCTAAGCATTTATCCTTTTGCAGTAGGGTTTGTCTCTCCAGTTCTCTGCATGCATCTGTGTTTTGCCAATTTTTTAATGACTCTCACTTATTTGAATGTAAGAAAACGTGCAGTGAGAAAAGGGCACTTGGCTATCAAGCCTGCTGCTTGAACAGACCATCTAAAATTTACCCTGCTGTGAACTCCAGATCGCCCATTTAATCTCTTAAGGAGAAGTGCTGTACAAGTGCTCCCTGATCCTCAAAGATAGTCAAGCAATAACTGCAATAATTTCAGCTATCCTCTCACCTCCTCTATTTAACCACCCCCCACAGACAGCATTCCCTAATCCCAACTTCAGTTACAGAGGCCTATCATATTCTGCTGCATTCAATTCTCTCAGTGTGTGGCTATAACCATGACTCTCATTGTTTGTTAGGTTTTTATTCACTCTTTCTTCAAGGAGCAGACTCACTAAACCCGAACTGATTTTGCTGGCAGTCTATTCCATCTATCCATTATTTTGATGGGGAGAACAATTTTTTTTCAATCTCTAGTCTCGCTGGAGCTTCAAATTGGGCAATAGTACCTGGTCCGCGATGTTGAAAGTTCATCACTATCGCCCCACCTCCGGTCCATTTCCACTTCCATGTTAATATTAAGGCATTAGTCTCAGTCAGTTTCCTGTCCAATGCTGGCTGAAGCTGCAGATGGAGTCCATTGCCAGGCACTGAAACAATGGAAAGTTGCAGGTAGAGGGTTCTGGAGGGGCTTACTTTGGGGAGGAAGGTGAAGCCTGGGGCAGGAGAGGCCTAATCTTTCCTTGTGGGGCCCAGGAGCATTCCTACTCCTACAAATTACTATTGCTTCATAGTTTGTGATTGCTAAAGGTAAACAACTTGTCACTTGGATCTACTGAGAAACTGCTTTTCACCGACTCTGGAACAGTTGTTGCAAAATAGCAGTAGTTGGGTAACAATCACTATATGTGCGTGCAGACGCTTGCAGGATTTGGCATGAGATGCTAGATTACCTGCCCCAACTATTGCAGAATTGTAATTACACAGACATTGATCTACCCCCCCCTCCCCCTCTGTTGGTGACCAGAAACCGCGATACCACCACTGACACCAAGAGTCAGAAGTCTCACTTTTGATCTCTGCTTGACATTTTAGAAATTTCTGGAAATTGCTCTTAAGTAATGAACTCTTTGGTCCAGAAACCAGATGGAGGGAGGATGTAGTTACTTCCTTCTCCTTGGCTGCCCCACTTTCCTGACTCAGTTAGAATTCTGCCTCTCCTTTGAATGAATCTTTCTTGTGTCCCACATGCTCAGTCTCAGAAGCACAGAATAAAAAAGTATTCCAAAGTAATGTTGCTTCCACATACTAGCTTTTCAAGTCTCCGAACAATCACTAAAATGTGAAAATAATCTCAAAATAATTATAACCAGAATTAATGGCTTGAGAAATCTTCAATTTGAATGCCTTTTCATGTTGCTTGCTAAAGTGGCAGAAAAATGATAATAAGTCTGTATGTGCATAACAATAGTGCACTAAAAAATTAACAATAGGCAGAACTGACAATAAAAAGGCAACATTATCAGATTAAAAAATAAATGGGATTTATTGAAGGAGCTTGTCAAATAAGTGACAATCGGCACAAAATAGCAATAAGAGATGATAGAAAATAGCTTCTCCTGTGCACAGATGATATTTGTTGAGTACTATAGTTTGAGATAGATTGAGATATTGCTAGAAATGTTCCTCACAGTGAGACTAATGGATTTTCTGCACTTGTATCTTCCAAAATATTAATGGACTGTGGAGGAATGGAGTAGACTGTTACTTACATGTATGTGATCTTCAAGTTCAGAGATAAAGGTGTTTGTCCACTTCACATTTGGTGACAGCATGCATCACAAGACCTGGAATGGTATAAGATCCATTCAGGCACATAAAACATGGGAGATTCAGGAGTTAAAAGCAGAAAATGCCAGATTTGTACAGCTAAGTAATGTGGATTGAAATATTAGATTCTGTTTAATAATGCATGAGAATGCACAATAGATTTCCTTGTTTACTAGAGATGTACAAATTGTGGACAAATTAAATTGCCATAATTGTGTGAAACCAGACAGACTACCCGGCATCAACCTTGGCACCGGAAACAACAACGGCAAGCCCAATTCTGTCCACCCTGCAAAGTCCTCCAATATCTGGGGCTTGTGCCAAAGTTGGGAGAGCTGTCCCACAGACTAGTCAAGCAGCAGCCTGACATAGTCATACTCACGGAATCATACCTTACAGACAATGTCCCAGACACCACCATCACCATCCCTGGATATGTCCTGTTCCACTAAACCAGCAGAGGTTGCGGCATAGTGGTATCCTCGACCTTGACTCCGGATCCCATGAAGTCTCATGGCATCAGGTCAAACATGGGCAAGGAAACATCCTGCTGATTACCACCTACCGCCCTCCCTCAGCTGATGAATCAGTACTCCTCCATGTTGAACACCACTTGGAGGAAGCACTGAGGGTGGCAAGGGTGCAGAATGTACTCTGGGTGGAGGACTTCAATGTCCATCGCCAAGAGTGGCTCTGTAGCACCATTACTGACTGAACTGTCAGAGTCCTAAAGGACATAGCTGCTAGACTGGGTATGTGGCAGGTGGTGAGGGAACCAACAAGAGGAAAAAACATACTTGACCTTGTCCTCACCAATCTACCTGTCGCAGATGCAGCTGTCCATGACAGTATTGGTAGGAGTGACCACCGCACAGTCCTTGTGGAGACGAAGTCTCGTCTTCATATTGAGGATACTCTCCATCGTGTTGTGTGGCACTACCTTCATGCAAAATGGGCTAGATTTCGAACAGATCTAGCAATGCAAAACTGGGGCATCCATGAGACTGTGGATCATCAGCAGCAGCAGAATTGTACTCAACCACAATCTGTAACCTCATGACGCGGCATATCCCCCACTCTACCATTACCGTCAAGACAGGGGATCAACCCTGGTTCAATAAAGAGTGCAGGAGGGCATGCCAGGAGCAGCACCAGGCATATCTCAAAATGAGGTGTCAACCTGGTGGAGCTATAACCCAGGACTATTTGCATGCCAAACATCGTAAGCAGCATGCGATCGACAGAGCTAAGCAATCCCACAATCAACGGATCAGATCTAAGCTCTACCACATCCAGTCGTGAATGGAGGTGGACAATTAAACAACTAACTGGAGGTGGTGGCTCGACAAATATCTCCACTCTCAATGATGGGGGAGCGCAGCACATCAGTGCAAAAGATAAGGCTGAAGCATTTGCAACCCCCTTCAGCCAGAAGTGGTGATCCATCTCGGCATCCTCCTGCAGTCCCCAGCATCACAGATGCCAGTCTTGCGCCAATTTGATTCACTCCATGTGATATCAAGAAACAACTGAAGGCATTTGATACTGCAAAGGCTATATGGGCCCTGACAACATTCTGGCAATAGTACTGAAGACTTGTGCTCCAGAACTTTCCACGTCCCTAGCCAAGCTATTCCAGTACAGCTACAACACTGACATCTACCCAGCAATATGGAAAATTTCCCTGGTATATCCTGTACACAAAAAGCAGGACAAATCCAACCCGGCAAATTACCACCCCATCAGTCTACTCTGGAGCATCAGCAAAGTGATGGAAGGTGTCATCGACAGTGCTATCAAGCGACACTTACACAGCAAAAACCTGCTCAGTGACGCTCAGTTTGGGTTCCTCCAGGGCCATTCAGCTACTGACCTCATTACAGCCTTGCTTCGATCAAGGACAAAAGAGCTGAACTCAAGAGGTGAGGTGAGAGTGACTGCCATTGACATCAAGCTCTAGCAAAACTGGAGTCAATGGGAATCAGGGTGAAAACTCTGTGCTGATTGGAGTCATACGCAGTGCACAGGAACATGGTTGTGGTTGTTGGAGGACAATCATCTCAGATCCAGGACATCACTGCAGGAGTTCCTCAGGGTAGTGTCTGCTGCTTCATCAATGACCTTCTCTCCATCATAAGGTCAGAAGTGGGGATGTTCGCTAATGATTGCACAATGTTCAGCACCATTCGTGACTCCTCAGATACTGAAGCAGTCCATGTAGAAATGCAACAAGACCTGGACAACATCCAGGCTTGGGTTGATAAGTGGCAAGTAACATTTGCACCACGCAAGTGCCAGGCAATGACTATCTCAAACAAGAGAGCATCTAACCATCTCCCCTTGACACTCAATGGAAATACTAGAGAAATACTAGAGAACCAAGGCACTAGCAAGAATGGGGAACTGAAAGAAATTAGTATTAGTATAAAAGTAGTCCTGGAGAAATTAATTGGACTGAAAGTCAGTAAATTCCCTTGACTTGAAGATCTACACCCCAGAGTGTTGAAAGAGGCGGCTGTAGAGGTAGTGGATGCATTGGTGTTCATCTTCCAAAATTCAATAGATTCTGGAATGCTTCCTGCAATTTGGAAGGTAGCAAATATAACCCCACTGTTTAAGAAAGGAAGGAGGGAGAAAATGAAGAACTACAGACTTGTTAGCCTGACATCAGTAGTAGGGAAAATGCTAGAATCTATTGTAAATAATGTGATAACTGGACACTTAGAAAATAATGGTAGGATTGGGCACAGTCAACATGGATTTATGAAAGGGAAATCATGTTTGAAAAACCTGTTGGAGTTTTTTGAGGATGTAACTAGTAGAATAGACAAGGGGGAACCAGTGGATGTGGGTGTATTTAGATTTTCAGAAGGCTTTCGATAAGGTCCCACACAAGATGTTAGTAAACAAAATTAGAGCACATGGGATTGGGGAAAATATACTGGTTCAGATTGAGAACTGGTTAATGGACAGAAAACAGAGAGTAGGAATATATGGGCCACTCTCAGGTTGGCAGGCTGTGACTAGTGGGGTACCACAAAGATCAGTGCTTGGGCCCCCAGCTATTCACAATCTATATCAATGATTTGGATGTGAGGACCAAATGTAATATTTTCAAATTTGCTGATGACACAAAACTAGGTGAGGATGTGAGTTGTGAGGAGGATGCTAAAAGACTTCAAGGGGATTTAGGCAGGCTAAGTGAGTGGCCAAGAATATGGCAGATGGAATATAATATGAAAAATGTGAGGTTATCCACTTTGGTAGGAAAAACAGAAATGCAGAGTATTTCTTAAACGGTGAGAGATTGGTTGATGTCCCAAGGGACTTGAGTGTCCTTGTTCATGAGTCACTGAGAGCTAACATGCAGGTGCAGCAAGCAATTGGGAAGGCAAGTGGTATGTTGGCTTTTATTACAAGAGGATTTGAGTACAGAAGTAAAAATGTCTTGCTGCAATTGTATAGAGCCTTGGTGAGACCGCGCCTGGAGTATTGTGTACAGTTTTGGACCCCTTACCTAAAGAAGAATATACTCGCCATAGAAGGAGTGCAACAATGGCTCACCAGACTAATCCATAGGATGGGGGGATTCTCCTATGAGGAGAGATTAAGGAGGCTGGGCCTCTATTCTCTAGAGTTTAGAAGAATAAGAGGTGATCTCATTGAAACTTACAAAATTCTTACAGGGCTCAACAGGGTAGATGCAGGAAGGATGTTTCCCCTGGCTGGGGAGATCTAGAACCAGGGGACACAGTCTCAGATTAAAGGATGATTCGTTTAGGACTGAGATGAGGAGGAATTTATTCACTCAGAGGGTAGTGAATCTTTGGAATTGTCTATCCCAGAAGGCGGTGGAGGCTCAGTCCTGAGTATGTTCAAGACAGAGATCCATAGTTTTCCAGATATTAAAGGTATCAAGGGATGTGGGGATAATGTGGGAAAATGGCATTGAGGTAGAAGATCAGCCATGATCTAGTTGAATGGTGGAGCAGGCTCAAGGGGCCTACGCCTGTTCCTATTTCCTATGTTCCTATATTTCCAAGTCAAGATGGTGTGTGACTTGGAGGGGACCTTGCAGGTGGTGGTATTTCCATGCCCCTACTGCCCTTACCATTCTGGGAAGTAGAGATCATGGGTTTCGGTGGTGCTGTCAAAGAAGCCTTGGCGCATTGATGCAGTGCATCTTGTAAATGCTACACACTGCTGCCACGTGTCTCAGAGATGGAGGGAGTGAATACTTGAAGATGTTAATGGAGTGCCATTCAAGTGGGCTGCTTTGTCTTGGGTGGTGTTGAGCTTAAGAATACCACAACATAAGATCATAAGAAACAGGAGCAGCCCCCTTAAGCTGGCTCTGCCATTCAATAAGATGATGGCTGATGTGACTGTGGCCTTAACTCCACTTTGCTTCCTGCCCCCCATAACCTTGTGACCCTTGTAGATCAAAAATCTGTATAACTCAGCTTAAAATATATCCAATGACCCAGCCTCCACTGCTCTTCGGGTTCGAGAACTCCAAAGATTAGCAACTCTCTTGAGAGAAGAAATTCCTACTCATTTCCATCTTAAATGGGAGACCCCTTATTCTGAAATTGTACCCCATAGTTCTAGATTCCCCCTCTCAGCATCTAACCTGTCAAATCCCCTCAGAATCCTCAATAATTCTGTTGTTGGAACTGCACTCATCCTGGCAGGTGGAGAGTATTCCATCACACTTCTGACTTGTGCCTTATAGCTAGTGGACAGGCTTTGGGGAGTCAGGAGTTGAATTACTTGTTGCAGAATTCCCAACATCTGACCTGCTCTTCTAACCACAGTGTTTATATGGCTGATCAACTTCAGTTTTTGCTTAATGGTAACCCCCAGGATGTTGATAGTGGGGGAATTCAACAAAGGTAATGCCATTGAATGTCAAAGGGAGATAGTTAGACTTTTTCTTGCTGAAGATGGTCATTGCCTGGTACATGTGTACTGTGAATATTACTTGTGACTTAGCATCCCAAACCTGAATGTTATCCAGGTCTTTCTGCATATGGGCATGATCTGTTTCATCATCTGAGGAGATGTGAATGGAATTGAATGCTGTGCAACCAACAGTGAAAATCCAGACCTTATGATAAGGGAAGGTCATCGATGTAGTAGCTGAAGAGGGTTGGGTTTAGGATACTGCCCTAAGGAACTCCTGCAGTGATGTCCTGGGGCTGAGGTGATTGGCCTCCAACGAGCATAATCATCTTCCTTTGTGCTTGGTATGACTCCAGCCAGTGGAGTGTTTTCTCCATGATTGTCATTGACCTCACTTTTACTTGTGCTTCTTTACGTCAAGGGCAGTCACTCTCACCTCACTTCTGGAATTCAGCTCTTTTGGCCATGTTTGGACCAAGGCTGTGATGAAATCTGAAATCGAGTGGTCCTGGTGGAACCCAAACTGATCAAGGTTATTGGTGACTTTTTTTTCATTCATTGAGCTGAATTTTATCAGTCCTCAAGGGATGGGCTGGGAGGCAAGGTGGTCCCAAAAAATGACAAGGGAAGGTGGGAGTTGGAGTGCCCATTGTCTTCCTGACGCGATTGAATTTTGGCATTTAATCAGTGGCGGGGAGTGGCGAGATGGGGCAGGGGGGGAGTGCCTCTGCCACGTGGGGAGGTCATCCAGTAAAACCTGGTGGCCTCCCTGTGGGCTGGGTTGGGGGGCGGCCCTCCAATTTGTGCAATCTGTGGCCCACAGCGTTCTCCCGGAGGCAAAGGCCATCCCTGCGCCAAAACTGTACTCCCCTGCCCTCACCAACTGCCTACCATCCCTCATCAGGGCCTGCCCGACTGACCCCAGCAAGCCTGCCCCACTTAACTTCTCTCTGGGCCTCCTGCACTGCTCCTGGTCCCGAGTCTACTGCAGTGCCAGCAGTGACCACCATTCCCTCAAACCCGTCCCGGCAAAACCCAGAAGAGGGTGGGTGATGTCAGAATTCCGAAACAAATCCCGTCACGTTTTGGGGATTTAGCTCCCTGCATGTAAACAAATCTGCCTCCCCTTGCCTGGGAAAATCCCCCCATTTCTTGCAAGGCTATTGACTTGTGAGGCTGCCACGAGTCTGGTCCTGTCCTTACCCAACATCAGGCACGTGGGCTAGATTTTCCATTGAACAGACTTTGGATAGCCACCCAATAGTCCCAGTGGGTCCCTATTAAGGGTAAAGCCACATTAGCAGTCGGCTAGCTGGCTGCAGGTAGAAAACAAGCATCCCTGGAAAGACAACTGGCTCCAAGTGATTTTGATGTCGGCCAGGTCCATCCAACTTCCAGGTCAGAAGAAGGTAGGTCTGTGAAGGGGGCGTCCAATCTCATGATGTGGGCGTGGGAATTCTGGATGGTATTGACTCTGACTAGTTTTGGTGAGCTCGGAGGAGCAGTCCTGCTCCTCGTACTAAACACAAACTTATCTGTGAGCTTCTCATCAGCTGGACTAGCAGCTGATAGTGGATGGGGTGTGTGCTATAGAATAATAGAAAGGTTAAGGCACAGAAAGAGGCCACTTGGCCCATTGTGTTTGTGCCGGCTGAAAAATGATCCACCCATTTTAATCCCACCTTCCAGCATTTGGTCCGTAGCCCTGCAGATTACGGCACTTAAGGTGCATATCCAGACTCCTTTTCCCTCAACTACCTTTTCAGGCAGTGAGTTCCAGACCCCCTACCACCCTTTGGGTGAAAACATTTTTCCTTAACTCCCCTCTAATTTTTCTACCAATCACTAGAAATCTATGCCCCCGAGTCATTAACCTCACTGCTGATGTAAATAGGCCCTTCACATCCACTCTATCCAGGCCCCTCACAATTATGTACATTTCAATCAGATCTCCCCTCAGCCTTCTCTGTTCCAAGGAGAATAACACCAGCCTATCCAATCTTTCCTCATAGCTGAATTTTTCCAGTCCTGGCAACGTCCTCGTAAATCTCCTCTGTACCTTCTCTAGTGCAATTACATCCTTTCTGTAATGAGGTGACCAGAACTGCACACAGTACTCAAGTTGTGGCTACAGTTCCAGCATAACCTCCCTGATCTTATACTCTATATCTCAGCTAATAAAGGAAAAGATTCCATATGCCTTCTTAACCACCTTATTGACCTGTCCTGCGACCTTCAGGGATCTGTGGATATTCACTCCAAGATCCCTCACTTCCTCTACACTTCTCAATATTTTCCCATTAATCGTGTATTCCTTTGCCTTGTTTAACCTCCCTAAATGCATCACCTCACACTTCTCTGGGTTGAATTCCATTTGCCACTTTTCTGCCCATCTGACCAGACCATCAATATCTTCCTGCAGCCTACAGCTATCCTCCTCACTTTCTACCACACGACCAATCTTTGTGTCGTCTGCAAACTTCTTGATCATGCCCCCTATGTTTATGTCCAAATCGCTAATAAATATCCACAAAAAGCAGGGGACCCAGTACTGAGCCTCAGTACGGGGCCTCATTTTAACATCTCATGTGAAAGATGGCACCTCCTCCAGTCCAGCACTCCCTCAGTACTCCACTGAAATGCCAGGCTAGATGATGTGCTCAGGTCTCTGGAGTGCGACTCGAACCGGCAATCTCCTGATTCAAAGGCTAAATTGCTACCCACTGAGCCAAGATCATAAGAAATAGGAGTAGGAGTAGGCCATTCGGCACCTCAAGCCTGCTCTGCCATTCAATAAGATCATGGCTGGTCTGATTGTTGCCTTAACTAAACTTTCCTCCCTGCACCTCCCATAACCAGTGACTCCCTTGCAGATCAAAAATATCTCTAACTCAGCCTTGAATATATTCAATGACCCAGCTTCCACTGCTTTCTGGGTAACAGAATTCCAAAGATTAACGACAGAAGAACATAAGAACATAAGATATAGGAACAGGACATTCAGCCCTTCGAGCTTGCTCCACCATTTAAGGTGATCATGGCTGATCTTATACTTCAACACCATTTTCCTGCACTATCCCCGTATCCCTTGATGTTTTTAATATGTAGAAATCTATCGACCTCAGTCTTGAACATTCTCAATGACTGAGCCTCCACAGCCCTCCAGGGCAGAGAATTCTAAAGATTCATCACCCTCTGAGTGAAGAAATTCCTCCTCATCTCAGTCCTAAATGGCCTGCCTTTTTTCTGAGATTGTTTCCCCTGGTTTTGGACTCCCCTGCCAGGGGGAAACATCCTTCCTGCATCAACCCTGCTGAGTCCTGGAAGAATTTTGTATGTTTGTTTAAGATCACCTTTCATTCTTTGACACTCCAGAGAATAAAGGCCCAATCTATTTAATCTTTCCTTATAGGACAATCCCTCCATCCCAGGAATTAGTTTGATGAGCCTTTGTTGCACTCCCTCTATTGCAGGTATATCTTTGCTTAGGTAAGGAGACAAAAATGCACACAATTCTCCAGGTGCAGTCTCACCAAGGCTCTATACAATTGCAGTAAGAAATCTTTACTCTGAAACTCAAGTCCTTTTGTAATGAAGGCCAACCTACTGTCATGAAGACCCCCACCTGACAAGAATGAGGCATATTAATTTCTTCACATAAACATTAATTTTAAACTGTTGCTGGAGTGAAGTGATGACTTGTTTAAAGAGATCAGCAGTGGCTGGCAAAAAAATTACATTCTAAGAGACAGTGGCCCAGGAAAAGAAAATGGGAACTGCTCACTGATTCAATTAACAGAGATTCGTCTGGGCAATGGTCATCCACATCTTGTCAGTGTAAGAGACAACACTACACCGCCCCCTGGTTTTGAACTTCTCACAGGTTAGCTTGGGTCAGACTGCAGATTGCAACTGAACTTGGGACAAGAGCCTCTCTCCTGTCTGTTTCTCTCTCTCCCACTAATTTCCAGATCCACTGAAGTCATTTAAACCTCAAGAGAGAAAAGACTCCTACATCGAAACAGGTTTTAAAGCATGTACTGGGCCCCAACGAAACAGACTTACTGGCAACCAAAGACTCTACATCAAACTCAAAGGACTGTAAATAGAAACCCAGCTATTGCCTCAAACTGTTCCCCTTTATTCTTTCTAATTTTTCTGTCTCTGTTTGCGTGTGTGTTTATCGTGTGTACATGCTAGAGTGGTCGCGTCGCATATTTGTAGTTGTTAACCGAATTAGAGTTTAAGATTAATAAACTTCCACCTTTCTTGTTTAAATCTAAGAAAACCTGTCTGACTGATTTCTTTGCCTTGCAATTAGAAAGCAGTAACAAGGATCCACTGAGGGGGAGCTAAAAACATGGTGTTCTTAAAATTAAATCCTGTTACGGTTAAACCAGACAAAGACTGAGAGGGAACCCCTAGACCCCTTTCTCACCTGGTCGTAACAGAAATTTGGGGGCTAGCATCCGGGGTTTGACCCACAGACAAACGAGAAATTGGAAGTGGGAAGTCAAATCGATCCTAACCAAAAAGAGAAAAGATTTCAATACAGGTTTTCTTGTGGTTGTGTGTGCTACAAAACTAACATGTCTGCAACTGAAGCCAATAGCTCCCCAAGCCAGGGTGAAGTAACTTGGGATAAGTTAAAAGTACTACCTATGGAAGAGTTGGGAAAAATGGCTGAGCAGTGTGTGATCACTGTCTATGCCAAGGCTAGAATGTCTGAACTCCTAAGACTAGTGGCCAACCATTTTCCTCTTGAATCTGAAGAGGCAGAAACAGGGTTAGAAGTAGACCCAGACAAGGTATTGCTAGCAAAGATACAATTGGAACAGAGGAAACTTGAATTTGAGGAAAGAGAAAAAGAAAAGAGAGACAGGAGAGAGAGAAAGAAAAAGCCTTCCAGAAGGAACATGAGGAAAGAGAAAGAGAAAGAGAGAGACAGGAGAGAGAGAAAGAACCTTCCAGAAGGAATGTGTAGAAAAAGAGAGAGGAGAAAGAAAGATAGAGACAGGAGAGAGAAAGAGAACGAACCTTCCAGCAGGATTGCGAAGAAAGAGAGTTGAGGCGACTTGAGTTAACTTGGGGACGACAGAGTAACCCCAGTGAAAGCATGGCCAATATGGAGGAGCGTAATTCAGGGCTGGGTACAAAATTGTTAAAACTTTCCCAATTAATCACAAAATTCAATGAGGGAGATGTGGAAGCATTTTTTGTGTCTTTTGACAAACTGGCAAGGCAGTTAAAATGGCCAGCTCAGGCTTGGACTCTCCTGCTACAAAGCAAGCTGAAAAGCCCATGAGGTTTATTCCATGTTGCCAGATGAGAGTTCATCAGATTATGAACTGACAAAAAATGCAATCCTCGGGGCATATGAGTTAGTACTGGAAACCTATCGCCAAAAATTTAGCACCTTCAAGAAGCAAGCTGATCAAATGTACCTGGAGTTTGAGAGAAATAAGCAACTTGCCTTTGACCAGTAGCCGAGGGCTCTTAAAGTGCAGCTCAGCTATGAAAATTTCAGAGAGGTAGATTAGATTAGATTAGAGATACAGCACTGAAACAGGCCCTTCGGCCCACCGAATCTGTGCCGAACATCAACCACCCATTTATACTAATCCTACATTCCTACCAAACATCCCCACCTGTCCCTATATTTCCCTACCACCTACCTATACTAGTGACAATTTATAATGGCCAATTTACCTATCAACCTGCAAGTCTTTTGGCTTGTGGGAGGAAACCGGAGCACCCGGAGAAAACCCACGCAGACACAGGGAGAACTTGCAAACTCCACACAGGCAGTACCCGGAATCGAACCCGGGTCCCTGGAGCTGTGAGGCTGCGGTGCTAACCACTGCGCCACTGTGCCGCAGGTAATTTTGTTAGAGGAATTTAAAAACTCTCTCTCACTCTCCATAAAGACACATGTAGAGAAACAAAAGGTTCACAGAGCCCAGCAAGCCGCAATGCTGGCTGATGAGTTTACTCTCATTTATAAGTCGATTCCCCAGGGGAAAACCTTTCCTAATCACCCCTCAAATCCGAAAAGGACAAAGGGTGGGAAGGTGATAGATGCCCAAGCTGTCCTGGGAGGGAAAGAAAAGCAGGAGACACAGGGGGCCATCCTCAAGCCAAAAAGGAAGGTGCTGTAAGTATGAATGAAACCCGGAGACCTGTGTGATTCCATTGTAATAAAGCAGGGCATAAAAGAGCTGACTGCTGGAAACTACAGGGAAAGCCTGTAGGGTTAATCAGGGCACACCCACTCAGTGAAGGAGAAGGGACCCTGATGGAAAGCACAGCAGAACAAGCTGTTGCTTTAACTGCAGTAAGAGTCAGACCCAGTAAGCATACTGCTGCAAGTGCAGGAAAATTTAATAGGATTCCTGAGGGTTATCAGGGTTTTGTGTTTAAAGGGGGAGTAACCCCGTACCTCTCGAGTGGGGCAAGCAAGTCCATAGTAATTTCTCAGGGACACAGGGGCCACTAAATCCATTTTACTGGGAAAAGGCCTGACCTTTCACCCAGAGAGTGCAGTAAACATCAGAATGGTGGTGAATGGTATTGGAAGGCAGAGTATGCCTGTACCTGTACACTGGGTGCACCTGGAGTGTGACCTAGTTTCGGGACCGGAATTGTCCCGAGTTTGCCTGTGGACGGGGTTGCCCTGCTCCTAGGTAATGAACTGGCGAGGGTGAAGGTGGTAGTTCCCCCAGGAGTGAAAGAAAGACCGCAGGAGGTCAAAGAGACAGGGCAGTGGCAGGAGACGGTCCCCTGCAGTTTCCCTGAATGTGTAGTGGATCAGGCCATGATCAAACCAACTCCCCCAGAGGAGACTGAAATGGCATTGCAGACAGATGACCATGAGGTCTGTCTGTCTGTGACTTTCTTTGGAAAGTCAGAAGACCTAGGGAATGAGTTAAATGGATTTTCCCTAGCTGAGGCTCAGCGAGCCGACCCAGTACTGAGAGAGTTAGCACAGGCTGCGCAGTCTGAAATTGAAGAAGTCCCTGATTACTACTATTTAAAGAATGAGGTACTGATGAGGAAATGGAGTTCTCCTCGCAGACCTGAGGGCAAGGAGTGGACAGTGGTTCACCAGTTAGTGGTGCCGCAGAGGTACCGGGGAGAAATATTAAGAATGGTCTATGAGATTACAATGGCTGTATGAGTCGGTATATGAAAAACTAAAGCCCGCATAAGAAAGCAGTTTGACTGGCCAAAACTCCACAAAGATGTGGTGGTGTACTGTAGGAGTTGCCACATATGCCAGGTTGAGGGGAAACCCCAGCCTACAGTGAAATCTGCACTCTTAAGTCCTCTATTGGTTTTTGGAGGACCCTCCAGCAGAAGGCTGGTGAACTGTAAGAGACAACTGCCAAGAACAAAAGGGGACAGGCAGGCACACAGCTGGCAAAAAGTTAGAAAGGAAAGGGGAAAAAAGGGACAAAGAGGGCAAATTAAAGGAAGTCCGGGAAAAATTCCAAATGGAAACCGCTACTGTCCAGTCAGCTAACCCTGAAATATTTGAAAAGTTAGACCCCACATCCTATATGTAAATACAGACACTAGAAGCACCCCGCCAGAGTTGCTAACAGCATTTACAGGGACCTACAGAGATAAAGAAAGTCCCCAAGAGGGCAGAGAAACCATGAGAGTGATGCCTCACCTAGTCGAGGTGCCACAGGTGTAGTACAGTAGAATCTGGACAAATACCTGCAAGCAGGAGTGTCCCAGAGGACAAAGGGAAGATTAGCAAAGAATCCACCCCCACTGTCAAGAGAAAAGGGAACCAACTATCCCCTAAGTTGAAAAGCCCTTGCACGACTCATCAAAGCACTGAAGGAGAGTTCAGAGTGGTTCCATGTTATGCCGCCACCCAGGAACAGAACTCCAACCTCGGGCTAATTAAATCTACCCCTCATCCTGCAGACATCAACAGGAACAAAGATACCCTAGGCAGTCCTGGAAATGTGCAAACTGAAAAACTTCCCCAAAAACACCGATATCCTGGAGCATATCAGCATTACAAAGGAGGAGGTGTTGGAGGTTTTGAAGCACATTAAGGTGGATAAATCCCCAGGGCCTGACCAGGTGTATCCTAGGATGCTATGGGAAGCAAGGGAGGAGATTGCTGGGGCCCTGGCAGAGATTTTTGTATCATCGTTAGCCACGGGTGAGGTACTGGAAGACTGGAGGATAGCTAATGTTGTCCCTTTATTTAAGAAGGGCAGCAGGGATAAGCCAGGGAACTACAGGCCGGTGAGCCTTACATCAGTGGTGGAAAAGTTATTGAAAGGGATTCTGAGAGACAGGATTTATATGCATTTGGAAAGGCAAAGTCTGATTAGGGATAGTCAGCACAGCTTTGTGCGTGGGAAATCATGTCTCACGAATTTGATTAAGTTTTTCAGGGAGGTGACCAAGAGGATTGACCAGGGCAGGGCGATGGACGTTGTTTACATGGACTTTAGCAAGGCCTTTGACAAGGTCCCACGTGGTAGGCTGGTCCAGAAGGTTCGAACACATGGGATCCAGGGTGAGCTAGCAAATTGGATACAAAATTGGCTTGGTGATAGGAGGCAGAGGGTGGTAGTGGAGGGTTGTTTTTCAGATTGGAGGCCAGTGACCAGTGGTGTGCCGCAGGGATCAGTGCTGGGCCCTCTGTTGTTTGTCATATATATTAATGACTTGGATGTGAATGTAAGGGGCATGATTAGTTAGTTTGCAGATGACACCAAAATTGGTGGTATAGTGGACAGTAAAGAAGGTTGTCTAAGGTTACAACAGGATATCAAATGCGAAAGTGGGCAAGGGAGTGGCAAATGGAATTTAACGCAGACAAGTGTGAAGTGATGCATTTTGGGAAGTTAAACCAGGGCAGGCCATATACAGTGAATGGCAGGGCCCTGGGCAGTGTACTTGAGCAGAGACCTTGGGGTGCAAGTACATAGTTCCCTGAAAGTGGCAACACAGGTAGACAGGGTGGTGAAGAAGGCATATGGCATGCTTGCCTTCATCGGCCGAGGCATTGAGTACAAGATTTGGGACGTCATGTTACAGTTGTACATAACGTTGGTTCGGCCACACTTGGAGTACTGTGTGCAGTTCTGGTCGCAGTACTATAGGAAAGATGTGATTAAACTAGAGAGGGTGCAGAAAAGATTCACAAGGATGTTGCCTGGTTTGGAGGGCTTGAGTTATAAAGAGAGATTGGATAGGCTGGGTCTGTTTTCCCTGGAGAGAAGGAGGCTGAGAGGGGACATGATAGAGGTATATAAAATTATGAGAGGCATAGATAGGGTAGATAGCCAGAGTCTGTTTCCCATGGTAGGGGTGACTAAAACTAGAGGGCATAGATTTAAGGTGAGAGGGAGGAGGTTTAAAGGGGATCAAAGTGGTAAATTTTTCACACAAAGAATAGTGGGTATCTGGAATGAGCTGCCTGAGGAATTGGTGGAGGCAGGAACAGTAGCAACACTTAAGAGGCATCTGGACAGGTATTTGAATGAGCAAGGCATAGAGGGATATGGAATTAATGCAGGCAGGTGGGATTAGTATAGATAGTATATAATATAGATTAGTATAATGGTCTGCATGGATGCAGTGGGCCGAAGGGCCTGTTTCTATGCTGTACGACTCTATGACTCTAAAACAACATGCTTATTGGGGCGCCAAAAAGGGCAGTTTAAAGCAGCGCTGCTACCAAGAAAGGACAGGCTGTAACAATTTTTAGGATTTCTGAATGTATGAGAGAGATGCATGTGTGTTTTCCTATACCTGGCCATGTGAGCCGCATGGAAGATGGCACGATCCCCAAAGACACATTGCACAGCGAGCTCGCCACTGGTATCAGACCCACCTCAGGCAAAAGCTGAGAGGGAACCCCTAGACCCCTTTCTCACCTTGTCATAACACTACCATTTGCCTTCTTAATTGCTTGCTCGACCAGCATGTTAGCTTTTAGTGACTCATGAACAAGGACACCCAAGACCCTTTGAAATTCAACACTTCGCATCCTCTCCCCATTTAAAAAATACTCTGTATTTCTGTTTCTCCTACCAAAGTGGATAACCTCACATTTCTCCATATTGTATTCCGTCTGCCAAATTTTTGCCCACTCGTTTAGCCTCTCCAAATCCCCTTGAAGCCTCTTTGCATCCTCCTCACAACTTACGCTTCCACCTCGTTTTGTGTCACCTGCAACTTGGAAATATTACATTTAATCCCCACATCCAAATCCTTGATATAGATTGTGAATAGCTGGGGCCCAAGATCCCTGCAGTACCCCACTAGTCACAGCCTTTAGTAGACACGAAATATTTGTTTAGTTTCTCTGCCATTTCCCTATTCCCCACTATAAATTCTGCCAACTCTGCTTGCAATGGACCCACATTTGTCTTTGCTAATCTTTTCCTTTTGACATACCTATAGACAGTCCATTTTTATGTTTCTCGCTAGTTTACTCTCATAGTCTATTTTCCCTTTCTAAATCGTTTTCTTGGTTGTCCTTTGCAGAATTCTGAAATGCTGCCAATCTTCAGGCTTCCTTTTTTTTAGCTGCTTTATATGCCTCTTCATTTGTTCTAATACAATCCTTGATTTTTTTCCTTTGCCATGGTTGGAACACTTTCCTCGCTGGGTTTTTGTGTATTAAAGGAATGTATTATGGCGGGCAGCCATAAAGACAGGGCTAAATTGTGGCGAGTCGAAGAGACTTAGTAGTTGGCAGGAAAAAAGACAGAGGCGCAAGGGGAGAGCCAACTGTGCAACAGCCCCAACAAACAAATTTCTCTGCAGCACCTGTGGAAGAGCCTGTCACTCCAGAATTGGCCTTTATAGCCACTCCAGGCGCTGCTTCACAAACCACTGACCACCTCCAGGCGCGTATCCATTGTCTCTCGAGATAAGGAGGCCCAAAAGAAAAAAAAGAAAGAAAAGAATTTTTGTTATAAACTATGTATTCGTACTTTAAATGTTAGCCATTGTCTGTCTACTGTCATATCTTTTAACTTTGTTTCCAAATCCACCATAGCCAATTTGCCCCTCACACTTTCATTGTTTCCTTTGCTTAGATTTAAAACCCTAGTTTCTGATTGGACTACATCACTTTCAAACTTAATGTAAAATTCTATCATATTATGGTCACTCTTTCCTAAAGCCTCCTTTACAAGATTATTCAGAAGCCCTTTTTCATTGCACAATACTGGATCTAAAATTGCCCTTTCCCTAGTTGGTTCCTCAGTGTACTGTTCTAGAAAACCATTTCACATACATTCCAAGAATTCGCCCCTGTGGCACTTCAGTAGTCACAGTTTGCCATCCTGAAAATGATCCATTTATCCCAGCTCTCTGTTTCCTGTTAGCCAATTTTCTATCCATGCTAATATATTACCCCCAACACCTTGTCATTACAGACCTCTGTGACATGCTTTTCTACACCAACAATGCTTGAAAGTCATGTTAGTTTAATTCTGCAAGGCACTGTCCTGTGTATTAAGAATAATTTTCTTCCCTTGTATGAATAGTCATTGATTGATGGTCTCCAGAACTTACAGATGGTTAGGGTACTTAACCATTTGGGAAAATGCATGAGACCACTTTCTGAGATGCTATTACTGTTTTGGGCTACAGCTGAAGATGGAAGCATTTTCTAAATCTATATTAATTTAAATAGCCAATTCAGAGTTACTGCATAATTCTGGATTTCAACCAAATTTGCAATTGAAATTTCCAGTTTCTTTATGAAAATGGCTGCACAAATGGATGGTGAAATAATTGCTATTTTTAATGTGCTGAAACGGATGTCACTCTGAGTTGTATGCTAAGCCAATGGTTTATATATCACCACTTATCCTCTAGTTATTTGCTATTGGCAGCTGGAAGGGTATGAAGATAGTTAAAACTATTTGCTAGTTAGTGTTGAAATCTCTCCAATAAAGAAAGAAAAGATTTAGGTTTGCATAGCACCTTTCATGACCTCAGGATGTCCCAAAGCCATGTAGTAACAGATCATGTGGCTGTGCATTTACAAATTAGCACTTGATTTATTCAGTGATAAATATACAAATTCTATTGCAGTCTAGTAAGTATACCTATTCAATTTTCATGGTAAACCACTGATACTTTTCCCAAATGCACACAGGAGCATTTTATTTATAGGTTAAGGCTCAATATAATTTGAATTTTATATTTTGCAGGTTCAAATTCATCTAAACTCATCAACACATTTCAGAATGGTTCCATGTTGGTCTTCTCCTGAGATGGTTTACTCTGTTACTACAAGAAAAAGAAATTGACAAGTTCAACTACAAAAGAGTAGCTGACTTCAAAATAATAGTCAAGGGTAGCTTTAAAACTTCAACTCTTTGAATGGAAGTCTAGCATCATCACATCAAGGCAATGATGCTTATTGCTTATTATAACTATTTCATAATATGGATCATTTGTATCATATTTTTACAAACATACAAAGATAACAGTGATGAACAGAACAAGACCCTCTTCCCCATCCAGAAACATGCCGAGCTCTCATTTGAAGATAGTTCAGCGAATCGGTGTCCACTGCCCAAAATGCAGCCTGTTCCAGAGGTTCACTATTCTCTGACCTAGATCTGATAAGTTAAAATTAAGACCCTGCCCCCACCCCCCAACCTATTAATTGGAACAAACTATCAACTTGAACACAATCCATTCCTTTCCTATAAACCTCGATCAGATCACCCCGAAGTCTCTGCTTCTCTAAAGTGTAACATCCCAGCTCTTATACCCTATCTTGATAGCTAAGATTAAACTGGGAATTAGCCTAATGGCCCTCCTCTGCACCCTTTCCAAAGACTTAATATCACCCAGCTTGGGAGGTGTTGTTGCTGTTGTTGGGACCATAACCAGATGCAGTATTCCAAGTGAAAGCTGACCAAGGTCTTGTACAAGGACAAAATAGTATGCTTTTGTCTTATAATCAATTGTCCTATGAATGCACCCCAATACCCTATTCAGTCTAGCTATTCATGGCATTTCTCATGAATGTTTAGAGACCTATACACTAGAATGCCCCGATCTCTTTCATTCTCCACCTTCTTTAATGCTTTTCCCTGAAGGATGTATGTGTGTTGAACATTCACCTGCACAATGTGCACAACACTGCACTTTTCCAAATTCAACATGATTTGCCAGTCATGAGGCCAATGCTGGATTCTAGTTCAACATGGATGACCTTCCAACTGGACCAGTGTGAAACATTTTTACCCTCCCTTCCTGAAATGATTGCTTCTTATTGGAGTACTGTTCATTGGGTACTGGTGGGTCTCTAATACCTAGCCTATGTGGCAATTATGTGCTCCTTGGCAGTATGTATAATGGCCTATTTAACTGTAATGGCATCATTACCAAGCCTGATCCTACCTTTATCTGGCATCCACACATGCTCCCTTTCAGAAAGGGTTACTAAACAACAAACTAACCTGGAGCATGAGCTCTGGTCAATTTCTCACTCCCTAAATACATGAGGCCAATTGTAATGTCTAAAGCACTCTGAACACAAGGCATGGATCAAACCTGGGACCTTAATGGTCTGTATGGGTCAGCTACTCTTTAGAGTAACTTACTGAGCTATTGTGGCATTCAGACAAAATGTGTTCAACTTTAGTTTTAGCCAGTGGGGCAGCTTTTTTAATGTGTAGCTGGCAATTGAGTGCTTTACGGAGCAGGAGCCACCAGTATTACTCCACACTGCCAACACTGCTTTCCTCTAAAGCAGGTGGTTGCCTCATTTGAACACCACAGTGTGACAAGCCCATTAGAATTGTGTCTTTCACCAACTTCCTGAACAATACTATTATCACAATGCTATGCTTTATTGCTTACATGGTATTTCTAGTTTCATTCTTGTGTCTTCCTGCCATGCAACTTTTTTCTCACTGTCTCAACTGACACCAGAATCTTTATTGTGTGGATTGTGCAGTTGCTAGGCTGAAGAATGCAATTTTGTGAGTCAGGTACAGGAGGAAGTAATTAATTGATGGCTCTGCGTGCTAAGTAGGTTGGCTAGGATCAGAGGTCTGAACAATTGCTTTGTTTTTCTCTCTCATCACTGTTAGCCATTTGCGGTGGAAAGTAGATAGAGATACAAAATAACTACTCTTTACAGTAAGCCATTAAACTGTCATTTGGGCAACTGTGCATGAAAAGGCATCAGATAACGGTCAGTGCTGATGCAGAGAGTAGTTTGTGAAACATAGCTTCTTCACTGTACCTAAATCACACTCAGGACTGAAAGCAGTCAAGGGTTTCATTAAAGGAAGACAGCCAGCTGGAGAAAAATTTCAGAAGCAAACGTTATCCCATTAAAAGAGCATTATTTCAGCTGCCCAGCAGATCCAGTTTAAAAGTAAGCAAATGTATTTGCCTCTTACTCAGGCAAATAAGTACTCACTGCCCATGCTGCTGAGTTAAAGTGCTTACCTGCCCTTTTAGGGGTAAGCAAACTGATTCTGTTGAACCACCATAGAGCTCTGTGTAGTTGCCTGCAGGAGACATATGTTCAGATTTTGGAAAATGCACGACTTGCAGAAATTGGATCATTGTATAAGGATCAATGACATTTTTTTAACACTGGTTACACAGTTTAGTCACTCTATATATGACAGTACTTAAAGGAAGACTGCTTTCATGCAGAAGTTTGGTGAGAAGTGTCATTTTGTCACAGCCACATTACCTAGAATAAAGAAGAATGAGGTTTGAGGGATGATCTGATTGAGGTGTTTAAATGTTAAAAGGCTTCAATAGGGTAGATAGAGAGAAAATATTTTCTTTGATGGGGAAATCAAGAATGAGGGGATATAATCTGAAAATTCCCTCCCTCCCCATTTGGGAGGGAAGTCAGGAAGCATCTTATTGACACAAATGGTAGTAGAAATGTGAAATTGATGGGACATTTCGAATTTTCGAGACTTGAGATCGATTTTTGTTTGCTCAGCTATTGAGGGATTATGGAACTTGGACAGATAGATGGAGTTGAGGTATGGATCAGTCATGATTTAATTGAATGTGGAACTGGCTCAAGGGGCTGAATGGTCTATTCCTGTTCCTAATGTTCCTTAAAACAAAGGAATAATGTGTTTCAACAAGTCTGACACCATCAAGTGATGTATGTTTATAAAACAATAAAAATATTGCCAAATATTTTTTCATGCTGACAGCACCCCTTTAACGTGAGGTAAATTTGTCCAAGTTTCAGACTGAGTAATTAGTTACATTCATTAAACACTGGCTACTCTAGTCTTCAATACTGAAAATTGTTTGTAGTGGAACAGTCCTGAACAAGACAGACTGAAGAATAGACACATCAGTGCAACAAACAAAAGATGAACATGCAGCAGTCAAAGAGACGCATTGGACCAAAAACATAGGACCAGGACAATTGTATAGCAGTCAGAGAATTGGGAAGGGTATTTGAGCTGTAAAAGACAGAGACAGCCAAGAACATATTGGGGCTGATCTTAGTTTACTGATTTAGAATGGTAGTGTGATTATTAAGGTACTAGACTAGCTACCCAGAGATTGTGGGTTTAAATCTCACCAAAACAAGCTATGAAACTAAATTAAATAAGTCTCATCAAAAAAGACCAAGGAGAGCGCTATACCCTGATTATGAGAGGCCTAGAAAGCCTTTGTATACTGACCAGAAAGACATGTAGGATATTGTATGCTGATCTCAGTAGATGCAATGAAGCATTCTGATTTGATCAGCGTGAAGAAAAGGCATTGTGTGACACCATGAGGTATCTAAAAGGTGAATCGTGCAGTGATCACAAGACAGCCAGAGGGATTTTCCACCGATTATAATACTTTATGCCAAAGGATTTCTGCTATTTGGAATGCTGCCTTCTATAAGTACCCATATGATCTGATAGCCAACTTGGGTTGATTTGCATCCGAAGATATATGACAGTGCAGTACTGAGAGAGTGTTGCATTGTCAGAGATGCCGTCTTTCAGATGAGACATTAAACCGAGGCCCTGTCTGCCCTCTCAGGTAGATATAAAAGATCCCATGGCATTAGTTCAAAGGACTGCAGTGGAATCCTCCCCAGTGTCCTGGTCAACATTCATCCCTCAAAAAAACCACGAAAAACAGATTAGCTGGTCACTATAACATTGCTGTTTGTGGGATCTTGCTGTGTGCAAATTGTCTGCTGTGTTTCCTATGTAACAAGAGTGACAACACTGCAAAAATATTTCATTGGCTGTAAAGTGCTTTGTGACATTCAGAAGTTGTTAAAGGCACTATATAAATGCAAGTCTTTCTTTTACTTGTTGTCTTATTGATGAAGTGCGAATGTCTGTTTTACTTCAGTATCACTGTAAGGGCCATTGAAAATCAGATCTCTCAGTTACATTTCTTTGTTCTTGTTTCAGTAACAGAAAAGCCATAGGTCCCAAAATTTCAACGGGAATCAAGGGGAAAACACTCCACTGGTTGGAGTCATACCTAATGCCTAAAGATGGGTTGTGGTTATTGGAGGTCAATCATCTCAGCCCAGATTATCACGAAAGGAATTCCTCAGGGTAGTGTCTGCTGCTTCATCAATGACCTTCCCTCCATCATAAGGTCAGAAGTGGGGATGTTCGCCGATGATTGCACAATGTTCAACACCATTCACGACTCTTCAGATACTGAAGCAGTCCGTGTAGAAATACAGCAAGACCTGGACAATATCCAGACTTGGGCTGACAAGTGGCAAATAACATTCGCGCAACTCAAGTGCCAGGCAATGACGATCTCCAATAAGAGAGAATCTAACCATCTCCCCTTGATGTTCAATTGCTGAATCCTGAGCATCAACATCCTGAGGGTTACCATTGACCAGAAACTGAACTGACCCAGCCATATAAATATTGTGGCTTCAAGAGCAGGTCAGAGGCTAGGAATTGTGCGATGAGTAACTCACCTCCTGACTCCCCAATGTCTGTCCGTCAACTGCGAGGCACAAGTCAGGAGTGTGATGGAATACTCTCCACTTGTCTGGGTGGGTGCAGCTCCAACAACATTCAAGAAGCTCGTCACCATCCAGGACAAAGCAGCCCACTTGATCGGCACCCCAGTAACCACATCAAATATACACTGCCTCCACCACCAGCGCACAGTGACAGCAGTGTGTACCATCTACCAGATGCACTGCAGCGACTCGCCAAGCCTCCTTTGACAGCACCTTCCAAACCTCTACTACTCAACGGACAAGGGCAGCAGACACATGGGAACCTGCAAGTTCCTCCCTAAGTCACACACCATCTTGACTTGGAACTACATCACTGTTGCTGGGTCAAAATCCTGGAACTCCCTTCCTAACAGCACTGTGGGAGTAGCTACACCATATGGACTGCAGTTGTTCAAGAAGGTGATTCACCACCACCGTCTCAAGAGCAATATAGGATGGGCAACAGATGCACACATCCCGTGAATGAATAAAAATAAAATTATGCCCAGAAAAAGCAATGCGATAATGATCAGTCACTCTGGTTTAACAACAACACTGTAAGGATTGCTCTCAGTCTTGGAGTACTCTTGCTTCCAGTTTGTTGAGTTCTTGGTTTTTCTGCCTCTTGACTGGTAGCTGCAATCTACTAATAAACTCCCTGTTATAATCTATTAATTTAAAGAAACTGAACCTCTTCCAGTATAACAAGGAGCTTACTATTAAGTGCCTCTTACACTCAAGTGAAAAGAGATCCGTGTGTGAAATCTGACAATATTGTACATCAACTCCTTCTACTTGGTTTCCTGATGTAGTGGTCAGGCTATGTAACGTTTTGAAACAATAATCAATGGAACCAATTCTCTGAATTGCACTCCAAGCTCACAGATATACTTTAATTTTAAACTGTGTGTGGTATACAGAGAATAATTGAAGTAAACAAACATTATGAACCAATTGTAAAATATTAAACTTAACAGTTTTGAATAATGAATTGGCTCAAAATAAATTAATGGGCGTCTCTCCACAATTTGTTCGTTTCACAAAATACTAATCAAACTCTCAGCACCTGTTGCTAACCTCGATGTTGTTCAATAATATGCAAATATTACACCATATCACTTAACTAATATGATTCAAATGATGTCTTATGAAATAGATAGTTTTCAATGACTACAAGTTTGCACATTTGGTATTAGTGTTGTGCAAACTAAACTGTGTAACACAATAAAGTGAAAAGCAACCTATTGCAGATGCTGGAAATGTGAAACAAAACTAGAAAAAGCTGTGCAGGACATGCCCTTGATCAGAACTGAAAAATAAGCCAGGCATATTATTAAGATCAGAAATGAAGGAAGATTAGATGAAAAAAAAAACAGAGAACACACCCATCAGTGGAATGAGGCATGTGATAGATAGCAGCATTGAAGAAATTTTGGTTTTTCAGTAGATTTGTTGGGAATTTAGAATAGTGGGAATGGAGGTTAAGGCAGTTGTATGTTCCTCCTGCAGAATGTGGGAGGTAAGGGTCGCCAAGAGTGTCCCTGCTGACTGCATCTGCGGGAAGTGCACCCAACTCCAGCTCCTCGAGAACCGCGTTAGGGAACTGGAGCTGGAGCTGGATGAACTTCGGATCATTCGGGAGGTGGAGGGGGTTATTGAGTGGAGTTATGGGGAGGTAGTCACACCTCAGGTAAAAGAAGTAGGTAGATGGGTTACCGTCAGGGGAAGGAGAGGGAACCAGCAGGCAGTGCAGGGATCCCCTGTGGCCGTTTCCCTCAACAACAGGTATGCCGTTTTGGATACTGTTGCGGGGGACGACTTACCAGGGGTAAGCAATGGGGTACAGGTCTCTGGCACAGAGTCTGTCCCTGTTGCTCAGAAGGGAAGGGGGAAGAGGAGCAGAGCATTAGTCATTGGGGACTCCATAGTTAGGGGAACAGATAGGAGGTTCTGTGGGAACGAGAGAGACTCACGGTTGATGTGTTGCCTCCCAGGTGCCAGGGTTCGTGATGTCTAGGATCGTGTTTTTGGGATCCTTAAGGGGGAGGGGGAGCAGCCCCAAGTCGTGGCACCAACGACATAGGTAGGAAGAGAGATGGGGATTTAAGGCAGAAATTCAGGGAGCTAGGGTGGAAGCTTAGAGCGAGAACAAACAGAGTTGTTATCTCTGGGTTTTTGCCCGTGCCACGTGATAGCGAAGCAAGGAATAGGGAGAGAGAGGAGTTGAACACGTGGCTGCAGGGATGGTGTAGGAGGGAGGGTTTTGGTTTCCTGGATAATTGGGGCTCTTTCTGAGGTAGGTGGCCTTCACCTGAATCAGAGGGGTACCAATATCCTGGGGGGGAGATTTGCTAGTGCTCTTCGGGGGGGTTTAAACTAATTCAGCAGGGGAATGGGAACCTAAATTGTAGTTCCAGTGTACAGGATGTTGAGGGTAGTGAGGTCAGGGATAAGGTTACAAGGACGCAAGAGGGCACTGGCAAGCAAGAACTTGGTTTAAAGTGTGTCAACTTCAACGCCAGGAGCATCCGGAATAAGGTGGGTGAGCTTGCAGCATGGGTTGGTACCTGGGATCTCGATGTAGTGGCCATTTCAGAGACATGGGTAGAGCAGGGGCAGGAATGGATGTTGCAGGTTCCGGGATTTAGATGTTTCAGTAAGAACAGAGAAGATGGTAAAAGAGGGGGGGGGTGTGGCATTGTTAATCAAGGAAAGTATTACAGTGGCAGAAAGGACGTTTGTGGACTCGTCTACTGAGGTAGTATGGGTCGAGGTTAGAAACAGGAGAGGAGAGGTCACCCTGTTGGGAGTCTTCTATAGACCTCCGAATAGTTCCAGAGATGTAGAGGAAAGGATAGCGAAGATGATTCTCGACAGGGGCGAGAGTAACAGGGTAGTTGTTATGGGGGACTTTAACTTTCCAAATATTGACTGGAAATACTATAGTTCGAGTACTTTAGATGGGTCAGTTTTTGTCCAGTGTGTGCAGGAGGGTTTTCTGACACAGTATGTAGACAGGCCAACCAGCGGCGATGCCACATTGGATTTGGTACTGGGAAATGAACCCGGCCAGGTGTTAGATTTAGATGTAGGTGAGCACTTTGGTGATAGTGATCACAATTCGGTTAGGTTTACCTTAGCGATGGGCAGGGACAGGTATATACCGCAGGGCAAGAATTATAGCTGGGGGAAAGGAAATTATGATGCGATTAGGCAAGATTTAGGATGCGTAGGATGGGGAAGGAAACTGCAGGGGATGGGCACAATCGAAATGTGGAGCTTATTCAAGGAGCAGCTACTGCGTGTCCTTGATAAGTATGTACCTGTGAGGCAGGGAGGAAGTTGTCGAGCGAGGGAGCCATGGTTTACTAAAGACGTTGAAGCGCTTGTCAAGAGGAAGAAGAAGGCTTATGTTAGGATGAGACGTGAAGGCTCAGTTAGGGCGCTTGAGAGTTACAAGCTAGCCAGGAAGGATCTAAAGGGAGAGCTAAGAAGAGCAAGGAGAGGACACGAGAAGTCATTGGCGGATAGGATCAAGGAAAACCCTAAGGCTTTCTATAGGTATATCAGGAATAAAAGAATGACTAGAGTTAGATTAGGGCCAATCAAGGATAGTAGTGGGAAGTTGTGTGTGGAATCAGAGGAGATAGGGGAAGCGTTAAATGAATATTTTTTGTCAGTATTCACAGTAGAGAAAGAAAATGTTGTCGAGGAGAATACTGAGATTCAGACTACTAGGCTAGATGGGATTGAGGTTCACAAGGAGGAGGTGTTAGCAATTTTGGAAAGTGTGAAAATAGATAGGTCCCCTGGGCCAGATGGGATTTATCCTAGGATTCTCTGGGAAGCCAGGGAGGAGATTGCAGAGCCTTTGTCCTTGATCTTTATGTCGTCATTGTCGACAGGAATAGTGCCGGAAGACTGGAGGATAGCAAATGTTGTCCCCTTGTTCAAGAAGGGGAGTAGAGACAGCCCTGGTAATTATAGACCTGTGAGCCTTACTTCGGTTGTGGGTAAAATGTTGGAAAAGGTTATAAGAGACAGGGTTTATAATCATCTTGAAAAGAATAAGTTCATTAGCGATAGTCAGCACGGTTTTGTGAAGGGTAGGTCGTGCCTCACAAACCTTATTGAGTTTTTCGAGAAGGTGACCAAACAGGTGGATGACGGTAAAGCAGTGGATGTGGTGTATATGGATTTCAGTAAGGCGTTTGATAAGGTTCCCCACAGTAGGCTATTACAGAAAATACGGAAGTATGGGGTTGAAGGTGATTTAGAGCTTTGGATCAGAAATTGGCTAGCTGAAAGAAGACAGAGGGTGGTGGTTGATGGCAAATGTTCATCCTGGAGTTTAGTTACTAGTGGTGTACCACAAGGATCTGTTTTGGGGCCACTGCTGTTTGTCATTTTTATAAATGACCTGGATGAGGGTGTAGAAGGGTGGGTTAGTAAATTTGCGGATGACACGAAGGTCGGTGGAGTTGTGGATAGTGCCGAAGGATGTTGTAGGGTACAGAGGGACATAGATAGGCTGCAGAGCTGGGCTGAGAGATGGCAAATGGAGTTTAATGCGGAAAAGTGTGAGGTGATTCACTTTGGAAGGAGTAACAGGAATGCAGAGTACTGGGCTAATGGGAAGATTCTTGGTAGTGTAGATGAACAGAGAGATCTTGGTGTCCAGGTACATAAATCCCTGAAAGTTGCTACCCAGGTTAATAGGGCTGTTAAGAAGGCATATGGTGTGTTAGCTTTTATTAGTAGGGGGATCGAGTTTCGGAGCCACGAGATCATGCTGCAGCTGTACAAAACTCTGGTGAGACCGCACCTGGAGTATTGCGTGCAGTTCTGGTCACTGCATTATAGGAAGGATGTGGAAGCCATGGAAAGGGTGCAGAGGAGATTTACTAGGATGTTGCCTGGTATGGAGGGAAGGTCTTATGAGGAAAGGCTGAGGGACTTGAGGTTGTTTTCGTTGGAGAGAAGGAGGAGGAGAGGTGACTTAGTAGAGACATATAAGATAATCAGAGGGTTAGATAGGGTGGATAGTGAGAGTCTTTTTCCTCGGATGGTGATGGCAAACACGAGGGGACATAGCTTTAAGTTGAGGGGTGATAGATATAGGACAGATGTTAGAGGTAGTTTCTTTACTCAAGAGAGTAGTAGGGGCGTGGAACGCCCTGCCTGCAACAGTAGTAGACTCGCCAACTTTAAGGGCATTTAAGTGGTCATTGGATAGACATATGGATGAAAATGGAATAGTGTAGGTCAGATGGTTTCACAGGTCGGTGCAACATCGAGGGCCGAAGGGCCTGTACTGCGCTGTAATGTTCTAATTCTAATTCTAATGTTTCCACTTGTGGGGAAGTCCAAAACTAAGGTTCATAAGTATAAGAGAGTCACTCATAAATCCAAAAGGGAATTCAGGAGAAACCTACTTACCCAGAAAGTGATTAGAATACAGCACTTACTACCATTTGGAGTGGTTGAGTGGAAGAGCGTTGATTTCTTTAAGGTGATGCTAGATAAGTACATGAGGGAGAAAGGAAGAGAAGGATATGCAGTTAAGGTTAGATGAAGAGTGGTGGAAAGAGGTTCATGTGGAGTATAAATACTGGCAAAGACCAGTTGGGCAGAATGGCCTGTTTCTGGGCTGTAAATTCTATATAAACAAAAGGCATTAAAAAAAAATGTGGTTATCTATAGAAATAAGAGGAATGAGGAAAATGCAAGAAATTGGAAGAGGTGGAAAACATTAAAATTCTGTGGTCAGATATGAAATTGAAACAGGCTTGAACATGAGGAGGTCCGTCAGAACATAGTGTTGGTGGGTGGGAGAAGGGTTGTGTCCTCCCTGCTGATTTGTTCTTTCCCTTTTCAAAACTGGTGCAGTCTGTACTTGCCAGCATCTTCTATTTCATATGCAACCCCATTTAATTTCATACCTAATATCCTACCCTGGTCTTCCATGCTTTCCACGTCTCCTATATCTCACATTTTCCTCATTCTAAACGTAGACTGTTCTCTCCAAAAAATGCTGATTGACATGCTGTGTGTTTCCAGCTTTTTTTAATAGAATCATAGAGTGTTGCAGCACAAAGGGAGGCCATTCGGCCCATCGTGTCTCTTTGTAAGAGTTATTCAAATAGATCCACTCCCCTGCTCATTCACCATTATCCTGAAAAATTTTCGTTTTCAACTACATATCCAGTTCCCTTTGAAAGTTACCATTGAATCTGCTTCTATCACCCTTTCAGGCAGTACCATTCAGGTCATAACAACTCGCTGCCTAAAATTTTTCTCTGCATCTCTCCTTTCATTCTCTTGACCATTATCTTTAATCTATGTCCTCTGGTTACCATTACACCAGCCAGTGAAAACAGTTTCTCCTTATTTACCCTAACCTCATTTTACCTCATCATTTTGAACACCTTTCTTAAACTTCCCTTTAACTTTCTCTGCTCTAAGGAGAGCAATCCCAGCTTCTCTAGTCTCTTCACATAACTGAAGTCCCTCATCCCTGCTTTGTTTCTAGTTAATCTCCTCTACACTCTCTCCTGGGACTTAACATCCTTCCTAAAGCATGGTGGCCAGAATTGAACACATTAATCCAGCTGAGGCCTGACCAGTGATTTAAAAAAAAAATTTATTCTTGGGATATGGAAATTGCTGACAAGTCCAGCATTTATAGTCCATCCCTAATTACCTTGAGAAGGAGATGGTGAGCTGCCTGCTTGAATAGAACTGAGTAGCGTGCTAGGCCATTTCAGAGGGCAGTTACAGGCCAACCACATTGCTAAGGGTCTAGAGTTCATATGACCAGACCGGGTAAAGACAGCAGATTTCCTTTGCTAAGGGACATTAATGAATTAGAGGGGTTCTTATGACAATCTGGTACTTTCATGGTCACCATTACAAGCTTTTTGTTCCAAATTTATTTAATTGAATTTAAATTCCCAGCTGCCATGCTGGGATTTACCTCATGTCTCTGGACTATTAGTGGGGCCTCTGGATTACTAGTCGATTAATTTAACCACTATGCTTTCGCACTCTTTTTGTAAAGGTTTAGCATAACTTCCTTGCTTTGATTTTGCTTAACATTATAAAGTGTTCTGCAATATGAGACACCTCTTACAGCTTTGAAAGAATAAGTAGGAGTGAGTACGTGCTTCATTTGTGAACAGATCAGTCTTTCAAAGCATGTTCACATTAGGTTCTGTGGCGCTGTGTGCAGAATCTGAATGCACTTCTGTGAAAGACTGCTGGTTTCACTGTTTGAGGAATTGGTAATTAACCATTACAAAAAGACATCTCTTTTGGCAATTTGGTAATTATTTAATGGAAGAAGAATGTGGGAAGTACAGCTTGTCATGCAGCCACAATAGACAGGAATACATCCAATCAGATAACACAAATAAGCATGATTGACAAAAATCAGTCAGCAATTTACACGGGTGTAAATTTCTCTGTTTAGATGTCTGCAGGACAAAGAGGGAGATGAGTTCCTTATTGGTTCATTAAGGAACCAAAGGCAGACTGCCAATACCTTGAACTCCACAGGTCTGTTTGCTGAACGTATTTTCCCAGGAATGGTCCTTGTATTGTCGTATTGTGAGTTATGCTCAAATAGTGAAAAAGTAAGGATATGAGAACTTCCGTGATAGGGTGTAGATTTTCCTGGGGTCTGCATAAATTAGGCTATTTAAACAAAAAGTCTCTGCAACTGGAAAAGAGGGTCTCCCACCCGCTGAGATTCTCATCGGTTGTAGGATAACCAAAATAGTGAAAAACCCTGCCAAAAAATATTTAATTTCAAACCAAACAGTGGCCAATACTTTAATGCGTAAAAAGGATTGACTGTTTTCTCACAGCTATTACCACAGTGCTTACAAACCTACCAGTTGAACATCACCAAGCAGTATTCTGCAGACACATTTAAAATGCAGGGAATGTAACATTGCCTGGAGCAGGCGAGGCCCTATGTCTCCTTGTTCCTGCTACCTCTGGCCCATAAGGAAATGGCCAAAAAAATTAAAATGTATACTTTCCTGGGCATTTTCTGACCCTGGATCTGGATCTCAAAAGCTTTGCCTGAAGTCACCAATGTGAGGCCACAGGTAAAATATCAATTAGGCCCCAGGAATGTCATCTAGGCCTTATCTGCATACTTCACAAAGGACCTCCGTATCTCTGTAACCTCCTCCAGACCTACAGTCTTTCAGGAACTCTGCATTCCCCCAACTCCAGCCACGTGCATCCCCTACTCCGTTTCTCCTACCAATGGCTTCCGTGCTTTCGACCACCTGGTCCCTAAAGCTTTGAAATTCCATGCATAAATCTCACTGCTACTCCCCTCCTTTAAGACCCTCCTTTAAACTTATTTCTTAGATCAAGATTTTAGTCATTTGTCCTGTGAACTGCTTCTCTGGCTCAGGTTCAACTTCTGTCTGATAACATTCCTGTAGAGTGCCTTGGCACATTTTCCTAAGTTAAAGGCACCATGTGAATGCAAGTAGTTGTTGTTGTTGACCACCCCCTTGCTTCGAATGGGCATCCTTGCTGCCTGAAAATTAAAATCGTAGTGGGCCAGATCAGGGTGGGAGCAAATGGATAAGTATCCCTGCCATTTCACCTGCCTGATGTTTTTAACTCTATACTGGCTGGTCTCCTGTGTCATTGCTCAAATGGTTTAATGAGGAGGCAGTGGCCCTGCCACTGGCTGGAAAGTCGAAGGTGGGCCCACCTCCGCCGGCCCTGAAAGCCACAATGCTATTTTGCATGATTTGGGCAATTAATTGCCTGAGGTTATGGCTTCTGACCCTTGGAGGCAGGATGTCCTACCTCCAAGAGCTGCTAGCCAATCAGAGGGCAGGAAACTCCTCAATCCCAGCAGCACCACTGGGAGTGGTGGCCACTGCTGGGACTGCAGCAGGTCCAGGACCCAGCCAGTGATGGAGGCAGGAAAAGATGGTAAGAAGGTAAAATACCAGTGGTGGTGGAAAGAGGACCGAGGATGGTTGCTAAATTTGCTGATGACACAAAGATACATAGGAAAGTAGGTGGTGAAGAGGACATAAGGAGGCTACAAAGCGATAAAGATAGGTTAAGTGAGCGGGCAAAGATCTGGCAAATGCAGTATAATGTGGGAAAATGTGAAATGGTCCATTTTGGCAGGAAGAATAAAAAAGAAGCATATTATCTAAATGGTAAGAGATTGCAGAGCTCTGAGATGCAGAGGGATCTGGGTGTCTTGGGGAATGAATCGCATAAAGTTCGTGTGCAGGTACAGCAAGTAATTAGGAAAGCTAATAGAATGTTATCATTTATTGCGAGGGGAATTGAATACGAAAGTAGGGAGGTTATGCTTCAGTTATACAGGGCATTGGTGAGATCACATCTGGAGTATTGTGTACAGTATTGGCCTCCTTATTTAAGGAAGGATGTAAATGTGTTGGAAGTAGTTCAGAGAAGGTTTATGAGACTAATACCTGGAATGGGTGGGTTGTCTTATGAGGAAAGGTTGGACAGCCTAGGCTTGTATCCGCTGGAGTTCAGAAGAGTAAGAGGTGACTTGATTGAAACATATAAGATCCTGGGGGTCCTGACAGGGTGGATGTGGAAAGGATGTTTCCCCTCGTGGGAGAAGCTAGAACTAGGGGTCACTATTTAAAAATAAGAGGTTGCCTATTTAAGGCAGAGGTGAGGAGAATTTTTTTTTCTCTCAGAGGGTCGTGAGTCTTTGGAATTCTCTTCCTCAAAAGGCAGTGGGAGCAGAGTCTTTGACTATTTTTAAGGCAGAGGTAGATAGATTCTTGATTATCAAGGGGGTGAAAGATGATCGGGAGTAGGCGGGAATGTGGAGCAATCAGTTCAGCCATGAACTTATGCATGTTCGTATGTTAAGTGGCCATTAATTGGCTACTTAAGGACCTCATTGGCTTAAGGACAGGCAGGCCGCCCATCACCTCCCCCACAGCTAGTAAAATACCAGTGAAAGCGGGTAGACAATGGGCACGGCATCACCCGTTGTAGAGATCGCCCCACTGCTTAGTCTGCTCCTGGAGGGAAGGTGGGTGTAAAAGTCTGGCCAAGGTTTCCATGCAAGTGGATCTTCTCTGATGCAGGGGTAACTCTATGTTCTCACAGGGAGCTACATTTTCAAGAATAATGGGTCAATGAGAGCGCTGTAAATCTGTCACACCTATTTGCAGACCTGTGCTCCTTGTCAGCATGACTCTTACGAGGAGTGCGTGTTTGTGCAGTTACTTAACTTTATTGTTTGATTTTAAAAACATGTTTTTAGCACTGTTTGAGAAGCAAATCTATATCTCAGTTATGGAAATATCTGCAGTTGCTCAGATAAATATCATTTACTTCAGATAAAAAAACTTCAAATTTAATTTGACCTCCCAATTGGGAGGCTTTGCTCTCCCAATTAACTTGAATTCCTCATGACTTAGCACTGTACTGCAAGACAATTGCAAGTGCTGGCACATAGGCTGTAGGATTCAGAAAATTGAAGGCACAGAGTGATAGCTCTGGGTAAAATATCAACTGAAAACCCTTGCTTCTTGAGAGGGGGCAAAGCCTTCAAATAAAGACTTCAATGAAAGTGAAGGCTTGTACTAAAGATGGAGAAAGGGTGAATGTAATTGTACTGCAGGAGGATATGCAATAATTGTTAGAGAAACTAAATTGGATGTAAACAAAAATAGCAGAACTCAAGATGTGTAAGCCTTCATGGAATATTATCTGTACAACTGAAAATGTCAAAGAGGAGACAGTACAGTCTCAAGCCACATTGTTTCAATCCTCTGTTAATATGCAAATTATGTCATGGGACTGGAGAGTAAATGATCTAACACCTTGGGTCATTAATGAGAGAAAAATTAACCCAGTAACTGTAGGCCAGTTACTCTAAATTCAGTTGTGTGCAAATTCTAAGCTTGAGGTAATTTGAGGTAATATTAATGACCAATTAAATGGAATTGTCTATTCAAAAACAGCCAGCACAGATTTGTAAAAGGTAAACCATGTTTGACAAATTCTATAAGACTCTCCTTAAAACCTATCTCTTTGACTAAGGTTTTGATCACCTGTCCTAATATCTCCTTCTGTGGCTTGATATACAATTTTATCTAATTAAGCTCCTGTGAAGCACCTTAGGAGGTTTTATTATGTTAAAGGTACTATGTAAATGCAGGGTTTTGTTATTCTTTCTCATGCTATTTGTTATTTTGTATACCTGTAAAAGATAATGGGCTGAATTTTGGCATTGGGGGTGGGGAACATGAGCCTGGATGATTTGTGGGTTGCGAACACGCCCCTGGAGTAAATGGAAATATTCACAGTGGCGACTCCTTAATTGGTGGAAACAGTTTTGCTGTCCATTTGGCAGTTGCAGGAGTGGGAACTTAGGCAGGACTTCTAAAGTGTGGGCCCGATTTGAACAGACCTCGGCAGACATTTCGGTGGCTGCTGTTTAAATCAACGTGCTGACCTTCTGAAGATGTCCCATTGGTTCTCCAGTGCTGACCTAGACTCAATGTTGGAGGCCGTGAGGGAGAGGAGAGAGTCGTCTTTCTAGAGGGAGGGAGGAGGCGGCCACCTGCACAAATGAAGCAGACCTGGCACGACATAGCAGAGATTGTGAGCGGCAGAAGCGCAACACACAGATCCTGGATCCAGTGCCGGAAATGCTTCAATGACTTCATACGCTCTGCAAATGTAACTGCTAGCCCCAAGTAGGAGTGTGATGGAATACTCTGCACTTGCCTGGATGAGTGCAGCTCCAACAACGCTTAAAAAATTCGACATCATCTAGGATAGGCGAGCCTGCTTGATTGGCACCCCATCCACCACCTTAAACATTCACTCCCTCCCCTATTGGCATACTGTGACTGCAGTGTGTACCATCTCCAAGATGCAATGCAGCAACACACCAAGGCTTCTTTGACAACACCTTCCAAAACCACAACCTCTAACACATAGAAGTACAAGGGGCAGCAGCCACATCGGAACAACACCACCCGCAAGCTCCCTTCCAAGTCACACATCATTTTGACTTGGAAATATATCGTCATTCCTTCATCATCGCTGAGTCAAAACCCTGCAATTCCCTCCCTAACAGCATTGTAAGAGCACCCTCAGCACATGGTCTGCAGTTCAAGAAGGCGTCTCTTCACCACCTTTTCAAGGGCAATATGGGATGGGCAATAAATATTGCACAGTCCAAATTCACCCACTTGTGTTGATTTTACCCAAATGGGCCAGCTTTCAATGTTATGTATTATCTTTTTAAATAAATGTGCACTCATTGCCAGTCAGTGTAGAGGTTTCAATACTGTGGACACATATTTAAGATAATTAGCAAAAGAACAAGAGGGGAGATGAGGCGATTTTTTTTTACGGAGGGAATTGTTCTGATCTGGAATGCAATGCTTGAAAGGGTGGTGGAAGCAGATTCAATAATAATTTTCAGAAGGTAATTAATAAATTCATGAAAAGGAAAAATTTGCAGGGCTATGGGGAGTGGGACTAATTGGATAGCTCTTTCAAAGATTAGATTAGAGATACAGCACTGAAACAGGCCCTTCGGCCCACCGAGTCTGTGCCGAACATCAACCACCCATTTTATACTAATCCTACACTAATCCCATATTCCCAACAAACATCCCCACCTGTCCCTATATTTCCCTACCACCTACCTATACTTAGTGACAATTTATAATGGCCAATTTACCTATCAACCTGCAAGTCTTTTGGCTTGTGGGAGGAAACCGGAGCACCCGGAGAAAACCCACGCAGACACAGGGAGAACTTGCAAACTCCACACAGGCAGTACCCGGAATCGAACCCGGGTCCCTGGAGCTGTGAGGCTGCGGTGCTAACCACTGCGCCACTGTGCCGCCCTTAGAGCTGGCATAGACATGATGGGCCGAATGGTCTCATTCTGTTCTGTATGGGTCTATAATTTTAGGAATTTAAGAGACGATACGACAAAATATTCAGTAGATTCCAAGCTCCTTGGAGATGGGGAAGTGACAGAATTAGGCAAGGGGTACTATGTAGTTTGATGGAATGCATTATTCAGGGGAAGCAGTGGCACTTCATCTGTTTCACCCTGTGAAGAGTTCACTGCCTGGATCATGGAGGAGAGATGGCCCTGAAAGGACAAGGAATTCAGCCCATCTGCTCTCCGAGGTGAAAGGGAAGATAAACAAAATCAGTGAGAATAATAACTAGAAATCCTTGGTTCTGGATGCGACTTAGACACTCTTGTATTTCAGAGCAAGTTTTTATTCACTGAAATGCAGTTAACTCAGTGTACGCACTTTAACTTACAGCCTTAGAAATCCCAATACATAGAACTTGGCTTTAAAAAATCCTCTGACTTAAAATTTATGTACCAGAGAAATCCAACATACATTTAGCATCAAAAGCCACTAACCTCACACATCTTAAGGGGAAAAAAATTCAATTAAGTAGGGTTTTAACACTTTCAATAAAAATTGGACTTACCCTCCCCAAGATAAGAGCTCGCACTGCAGCTGCATGCTTTGTGTGGAAGGAATATCCACTTCTACTAAACATCTAATCCTGGCTCAGAGGACAATGAGGGGAACATTTGTACAGCTATGAAAAAGAACCTACTTGTTTGGTAGAATTGATTTTAAATTACAAAATATACTGAAATATACAGTATAACTGGAAAAATTACTTCTCAAGAGATGTAGGATTAAATGCATCTTAAGTGTTAGAAAATCATTTCCCCCCCACTACAGATACAGCTAGATATCCATCCTGGCTGAACTAAGAATTGAATAAGATTTTGTGTAAATGTTTTGTGCATCCTTTGATATGAATCATTTTTGCCAAACATCACTCAGAGCTGAATTTTTAAGACTTACTGATTTTCCTTTTTAAACTTAGCAATTTGGAAACCCTTCCTAATGTTTATTTGAAAGGGTAACAACCCCATTGTTGTAAACAGTGTTGAACAGGGTAACTGGTTAACTCTTTCCGTACTGAGCATCTTAGCAATATCATCTTGTATCATCCTGTTTGGGAGCTGAACAAGGAGGTAATTAGTGTTTTCAATTTGACAAGGATTGTTTTTATCCTTTCCTCCTTTTTGTAAATCAGGATGAAAATGTGGTACATTGGAACTATGCTTGCTAACCGAAATAAAGCCGTGTTCTGTGTTGTGTGCTGCTGTGCCACGGAGAAATCTAACCCCCAGCTTTGCAGCATCTGACCAAAGCCTCCAGTGTGTTCTGTGTAGAATTATATCACAAGATAGGTCCTTGTAAACAAATGGAATTCAGAGTTCTTACAAGTGCATCAACGGACCTCTCCTGCCTGAAACTGTTACTATGTTACTAACTGTTACTGCGACCCTGATATTTATGGGAAGGTGGGGTGGATGCGGGAAAGGCTGAAAATGGATAAAGAAACCTGCAGGGCTGGGGATGTAAATTCCCTGTTGATTTAATTGGCAGGGCCTCATTAACATATAGTGGCTCCACCTCCTGCCTGGCAGCGGACCAAATGGAGAGTCAGATGATATCATCAGTCTGTGACTTTGGTATGGTAATCAGCAACTGCACCCCCCACGCAACCTTGCCTTCTGTGGGAGTCTCATCCTTGCCTTGAGCTATGCACTTCAAATTTAAAGGGGCAGGAATGGGTTCAGTACTTTCATACTGACGCTTTCCCCTTATTTCCATTTGCTTTCATCTTCTTAACAAGCCTCTTATGTGGCACTTTTGTTGAATGCCTTCCATGTATGCAATATCTACTGCACTACCTTGATCAACCTTTTCTGTAATCTCATCAAAAAATTCAATCAAGCTAGTCAGACACAATTTGCCTTTAACAAATCCATGTTGGTTCTCTTGATGAACTCACGTTTTACAAAATCGTCAACGCAGCGAGCACAATGGAGGGCTTTGTTGCTGTACAATGCTGGGCATCGGTGAGAAGGGCATTCAAAACACATAATGGCACAGGAGAACGGGATGATTATGACAAGGCCGTGGATGCATTAAACAATCATTATGTGGTGAAGGTGAATGCAACATTTCAGCAACATGTCTGTCGGCGGATGAAGCAGACAGATGGGGAAATTGTTGCACATGTTGTCACTAGATTGCACCAAACATCTAAAGGCTGTAATTATGGAAATGTTTTGGATAATCAGCTCAGTTGCTAGTCGAGCGACTTGAAGTGCAAGTTGCTTGAAAAAGATGTGTTAACCTTGGCAGAAACATTGAGGGTGGTGGTTTTGTTTGAAGCTCAATTTCAGTTGATGAAGGATGCAGACAATTCAGCTTCAGGGTGTCCTGGATCAAACTCAAGACAATAAAGAAGCTTAGATCCTCCAAAGAGCAAGGTCAGAGTAGCCCAAGTAAGACTGAGAAAGAATGCTTCAAATGTGGACATTTGGGACATTTTGGGAAGGATTCTTGCTGCCCTGCTAAAGGAAAGACCTGCAGAAAGGATTACTTTGCTAGGAAGTGCGGAAGCAAAACTGAGAAGAGAGGAAAGTCTGGAAAGGAAAACAGAGGACAGAGGATTGAACAAGGCAGAGGATGACGGCAAGAATGTTGGTGAATGTAATGAGGGATTCATGTTTGCAGTCAATGATGGAAAACATGGAAAACTTCCAGTGTTGATTGGTGGGGTGAATGTGGACATCATCATGGATTCTGGAAGTGATAGCAATGTGATTTATAGGACATTGTGGGAAGAATTGAAGAAGAAGAGTGCACATCACGGAAATGTGTGAAGAAATTGTACCCATACACATCCAAGATACTGTTTCAAACTATGGGATGTTAAGACTGTAGTACACGTAGGTGACAAAAAGGTAGATGCAGAGTTTGTGGTCAATGAAGAGAAAGGGGAGACACTCATGGGCAGAGAAACAGCTCAAACCTTAGGGGTTGTTACATATTGGATTGAAGGTGAACTTGGTGAAGTCATATGCTGAACTGAAGGAAGAGTTCAAACCTGTTTTCCAAGGAATAGGAAAGCTTCGTGATTGTCAGATGAAGCTGACAACAACAAGCCAGTAGCTCAGCCTGAACAAAGAACACCTTTTGGATTGAGGAGACGATTGAAGCCAAGATCCAAGAATTCATTGATCAAAATATTGTTGGACCAGTAGAAGAACCAACACCTTGGGTGAGTCCAGTAGTGGTAGTACTCAGGCCAAATGGAAACATAAGACTGTGCGTCGCCATGAGATAGGTGAATGAGGCAGTGATAAGAGAATGCTATCCTATACCAACTCTAGATGAGATACTCCAGGAGATGTCAACAAGTAGAGTGTTTTCCAAGTTGGACTTAAAGTGGAGGTATCACCAGCTAGAGTTGCACCCAGATTCTAGGAAGGTGACAACATTTGTTACACACTGTGGACCGTACCAACACAAAAGGCTGTTATTTGGCATAAACACAGCACCTGAAATTTAGCAGCACAAGATCCATAAAGTAATTCAAGGTGTCCCAGGAGCAGCAAATATTTCAGATGACATCATCGTTCATGTTGCCGCTCATGAAGAACATGATGAGAGGTTGAGACTATTGTTGGCAGAGTTGCAAGTAGCTGGTCTAAAGGTGAATGCAGACAAATGCCTATTTGGAGTATCAGAGCTGGTATTTATGTGCCACATGTTGACAAGCCAATACATTAATCCAGCAAGAGAGAAAGTTAAGGCAGTGGCAGAGGCAAGAGAATCACAAAATGCCAGTGAGGTGAGGAGTTTTCTTGGTCTTGTAAACTATTGTGCAAAATTCATACCAAACTTAGCTACAATGGCTGATCCATTGAGGAGTTAACAAGGAAGAGTGAACGATTTGTGTTTGGCCAAGAGCAGAAGGATGCATTCAGAGCACTGAAGGAACGTTTGATGAGTGCTCACACTCTTGGATATTACAATCCTAAACACCAATGAAGGCCATTGCAGGACCAGTCCGGTGGGACTAGGAGCAGTGCTAGTACAGACACACGCTAGAGGACCAAGAGCCATTTCTTACGCAACCTGGTCTTTGGCGGATGTGGAGAGGCAATATTCTCAGACAAAGAGGCCTTGGGACTATTCCAGGCATGTGAAAGATTTCATGGATACTTGTTTGGGATCAAATTTGAGTTGCTGACAGACGATAAACCACTGGAAACGACATACTGTCTGAGGTCAAAACCATGTGCTAAGATCAAGAGATGGGTACTTAGACATCAGCAATACAAGCACAAGGTTAGTTACAATGCCGGAAAGACAAACATAGTGGAATAGCTGTCAAGACTAGATGGAAGGGTCTACACTAGAGAAGGAAGCAAAAGGGGAACAGGGTTCCCCTTGTCCTGACTTTTGACCCCACCAGCCTCCACATCCACGGGATCATCCTCCGCCATTTCCGCCACATCCAGCGTGATGTCACTACCAAACACATTTTTCCCTCCCTTCCCCTGTCAGCATTCCGAAGGGATTGTTCCATCTGCGGCACCCTCGCCAACTCCTCCAATGCCCCCACCACCTCATCCCCTTCCCACGGCACCTACCCCTGCAATCGCAGGAGGTGTAATACCTGCAAATTTACCTCCTCTTTCCTCACTATCCAAGGCCCCAAACATTCCTTTCAGCTGAACCAACAATTTACTTGTACTTCTTGCAATTTAGTATACTGTATTTGCTGCTCACAATGTCGTCTCCTGTACATTGGGGAGACCAAACGCAGACTTGGTGACCGCTTTGCGGAACACCTCCACTCAGTCCGTAAGCACGACCCCGAGCTTCCGGTTGCCCGCCATTTCAACGCACCCCCCTGCTCTCATGCTCATATCTCTGCCTTGGGATTGCTGCAGTGTTCCAGCGAACATCAACGCAAGCTCAAGGAACAGCATCTCATTTACCGATATGATACGCTACAGCCTGCCGGACTGAACATTGAGTTCAATAATTTCAGAGCATGACGGGCCCCCCTTTTTATTTTTAATTAGTTTTTTCCTTTTTCTTCTTTTTTATTTGTTTATTTTATTTTAGTTTGTTAAGTTTGTTTCTACTGTGCCTATCCACTGTGTTTTTTTAATGTTTGTGCTTGGAGCCAGGGCTGTTCATTTTACAGTCAATTAACACCCTTTCTGCACTAACACTTTGTCTTTCACCCCACCATTAACATACCATTTGCCTTTGTTCCATGACCTTCTGGTCAGTTATTCCCTGTGACCTTGTCCTATCAACACCTTCTCTTTTGTTATCTCTTGCCCCACTCCCGCTTTACATGCTTAAAACCTTTTACATTTCTAATATTTGTCAGTTCTGGTGAAGGGACACTGACCTGAAACGTTATCTCTGCTTCTCTCTCCACAGTTGCTGCCAGACCTGCTGAGTATTTCCAGCATTTCTCGTATTTATTATAGCAAAATCATTTGTTTGATTTGTAGTGGTACACTCGACGCAATGGTAACTCGGCAGTTTGAGAGAGAGTCAGGCAGAGATCCAGAACTAGAAGACATCAGGCAGAGAATCCCGACAGGAGAGTGGGAAAAGTGTACACACAAGTCCTATGTTGCTGTGACAGATGAACTGTGCACAATGAGGAAATGTATGCTCAGAGGCAACGGACTAGTAGTGCCAAGGAAGCTAAGGAATGAATGGTGGCAGTGGCTCATGAAAGTTATTTAGGAGTGGTCGGTATGAAGCAGAACCTGAGAACCAAGGTTTGGTGACCTGGAATGGAGATGGATGCAGAAAAATTTGTCAAATCCTGTCATGGATGTCTAGTCGTTAGCCAACCCAACCGACCTGAATCAATATGCAACACATTGCTACAGCTGGACCATGGGAAGATGTAGCCATATATTTTTTAAGTCCGTTTCTGTCAGGAGAGTCAATTCTGATTGTGATTGACTATTACAGTCACTACTGTGAGTTCGTTGTGATGATGTCTATGTCATGCAGACCCTCACCTGCCAAGAATGAGGCATATTAATTTCATCATATGAACATTGATTTTAAACTGTGGCTGGAGTGAAGAGATGACTTGTTTGAAGATCACCAGACACTTGGCTGGAAGAACATTTGCATACTAAGAGAAAGTGCTTGGAGGGACAAAAGAATTGCTCACTGATTCAATTAACAAAGATTGGGCCGGACAATGGTGATCCACATCTTGTCGGGGTAAGAGACAGCACTATACCCCCCCCAGCTCCCCACCGAGAGCTTTGAAAGCCACAAAGACGGGACAGGTTAAACTAGCTGGTCACATGACCGACCGGCTGATCCAGGCTTTTGAATGAGACATGGCACAGTTTGAATTGAGACAGCAATTTGAAACTGTAGCTGGAACAAGAAAGCCTCTCTCCTGGCTGTCTCTCTCTCTCATTTTCTCCCAAGTCACTGGACGCACGGAAGACACGTAAACCTCAATAGAGAAAAGACCCCGACCTCGAAGCAAGTTGAAGCGTGACCTGCACCCCAACAAACAGCAGGACTTACGGGAAACCAAAGACTCCACATTGAGCTCAAAGGACTGTAATTATAATCCCGATATTGCCTCAAACTTTTCCCCTTTATTCTTTTCTGCTTTTTCTGTCTCTCTCTATCTGCGTGTGTGATTATTGCATATGCATACTAGCGTGGTCGTGTCGCATATTTGTAGTCGTTAACTGGATTAGAGTTTAAGATTAATAACAATCCATCTTTATTGTTTAAATCTAAGGAAGCCTGTCTGAGTTCTTTGCCTTACAATTGGAGCAGTGAACAAGGATTCACTGAGGGGGAGCTAAAAACATGTTGTTTCTAAAATAAACCCTGTTACGGTTAGACCAGGCAAAGGCTGAGCAGGAACCCCTAGACCCCTTCTCACCTGGTTGTAACATCTGCAACAGCAGAGAAAACAATGACAGCACTGACTGAAATATTTGTGAGGCATGATTTGCCATTTATTTTGTACTCACACAATGGGATGCAATTTATCTCACAGTTGTTTGCTGACTACATGTAGGTCACCGCAGAGAGATGTCAAAATAGCCACAACCTAATGGAGAGGTGGAGCGTCAAAACAAATCTTTAGAGAAATGGATGAGAATTGCCCAATCTGAAGGCACAGACTGGATGGAGGCACTTCTGTCATATGTGGCTGTGTACAGAGCAATTCCACATACTTCAACAGGGAAGAACCAGGAGAGTTGCTGTTTGGATACAAAATCTGCAACAAGAAGTAGGAAATCAGAGACAACATTGATGATTAAGAAGTTTGAGACCATAATGCTGAGAAGAATATGTCATGATTGTATGTGTGGGCTTGAGTATTAGAGACCATATAGTGATTAGAAGTGAAACGGAAAGGAACTCAGTGTTTGGGGGAAAACACCTGACCTGGGGTTTGTTGTAAGGTCAGATAAGCATATGCTCCTGTAGAGAGCAGCAGTAAGCAAGAACTCTACAGAAGCCTTTTTATTCAAGCTTGTTAAATCTTTGTTAAAGTTAAATTTGGGACTTCCAAGTGTGATTCTTCAGCCTGAGATGTGACAGAAGGATGTGTCAAGGTTTTATGCAGATCACGGAAGGAGTGCCAGAGAGTCTGATGTGATGCCAGCTGATGAAGTTTTGGTTAGACGAGAGGTTCCGAGCAAGTTGGACACAACATTTTTTTCTGCACCGTATAATGTTATTTCCAAGATGGAAATAGGGCGACTGTGAGGTCACCAGAAGGAGTAGAATATGACATATATGTCATATGTTAAGAAATATCAGCATCATAGTAGTTATATGATGCAGAACCCAGAGTCTGAGCTAAATCTGGCTCCAGATCAAGATGCACAGATGCTGTATCAGCTAATAGCAGTTTGACATTGAGATGAGCTTCAGATGGTATGTTGTCTCCCGGGTGCCAGGGTCAGGGATGTCTCGGATCGAGTCCACAGGATTCTTAAGGGGGAGGAGGAGCAGCCAGAGGTCGTGGTACATATCGGTACCAATGACATAGCTAGGAAAAGGGATGAGGACCTGAAAAGCGAATATAGGGAGTTAGGTTGGAAGCTGAAAGGCAGGACGAGCAGAGTAGGCAGACTAGAGGGGAGACTATGTTGGACTTGGTGCTTGGCAACGAACCAGGCCAGGTGGCAGATCTCTCGGTGGGAGAGCATTTCGGTGATAGTGATCACAACTCCCTGGCCTTTACTATAGTCATGGAGAGGGACAGGAGCAGACGGGATGGGAAAATATTTAATTGGGGGAGGGGGAATTACAATGCTATTAGGCAGGAACTGGGGAGCATAAATTGGGAACAGATGTTCTCAGGGAAATGCACGACAGAAATGTGGAGGTTGTTCAGGGAGCACTTGCTGCGACTGCTGGCTAGGTTTGTCCCGATGAGGCAGGGAAGGGATGGTAGGGTGAAGGAACCTTGGATGACAAGAGATGTGGAACAGCTAGTCAAGAGGAAGAAGGAAGCTTACTTAAGGTTGAGGAAGCAAGGATCAGACAGGGCTCTAGAGGGTTACAAGGTAGCCAGGAAGGAACTGAAGAATGGACCTAGGAGAGCAAGAAGGGGACATGAACAAGTCTTGGCAGGTAGGATTAAGGAAAATCCCAAGGCGTTCTACACTTATGTGAGGAACAAGTGGATGGCCAGAGTGAGGGTAGGGCCGATCAGGGATAATGGAGGGAACTTGTGCCTGGAGTTGGAGGAGGTAGGGGAGGTCCTAAATGAATACTTTGCTTCAGTATTCACTAGTGAGAGGGACCTGGTCATTTGTGAGGACAGCGTGGAACAGGCTGATATACTCGAACAGGTTGAGCTTAGGAGGGAGGATGCGCTGGAAATTTTGAATGATATGAGGACAGATAAGTCCCTGGGGCCAGACGGGATATACCCAAGGATATTACGGGAAGCGAGGGAAGAGATTGCTGCTCCTTTGGTGATGCTCTTTGCGTCTTCACTGTCCACTGGAGTAGTGCCGGATGATTGGAGGGTGGCAAATGTTGTTCCCTTGTTCAAGAAAGGGAATAGGGATAACCCTGGGAATTACAGACCAGTCAGTCTTACGTCGGTAGTGGACAAATTATTGGAGAGGATTCTGAGAGACAGAATTTATGATTATTTGGAAAAGCATGGTTTGATTAGAGACAGTCAGAATGGCTTTGTGAGGGGCAGGTCATGCCTCACAAGCCTTATTGAATTCTTTGAAGATGTGACAAAACACATTGATGAAGGAAGAGCAGTGAATGTGGTGTATATGGATTTTAGCAAGGCGTTTGATAAGGTTCCCCATGGTAGGCTCATTCAGAAATTAAGGAGGCATGGGATTCAGGGAAAGTTGGCTGTCTGGATATAGAATTGGCTGGCCCATAGAAGTCAGAGGGTGGTAGTAGATGGAAAGTATTCAGCATGGAGCTCGGTGACCAGTGGTGTTCCACAAGGATCTGTTCTGGGACCTCTGCTCTTTGTGATTTTTATAAATGACTTGGATGAGGAAGTGGAAGGCTGGGTTAACAAGTTTGCCGATGACACGAAGGTTGCTGGAGTTGTGGATAGTGTGGAAGGCTGTTGTAGGTTGCAACGGGACATTGACAGGATGCAGAGCTGGGCTGAGAAGTGGCAGATGGAGTTCAACCTGGAAAAGTGTGAAGTGATTCATTTTGGAAGGTCAAATTTGAATGCAGAATACAGGCTTAAAGACAGGATTCTTGGTAAGTGTGGAGGAACAGAGGGATCTTGAGGTCCATGTCCATAGATCGCTCAAAGTTGCCACCCAAGTTGATAGGGTTGTTAAGAAGGCGTATGGTGTGTTGGCTTTCATTAACAGGGGGATTGAGTTTAAGTGCCGCGAGGGTATGCTGCAGCTCTATAAAGCCCTGGTTCGACCACACTTGGAATATTGTGTTCAGTTCTGGTCGCCTCATTATAGGAAGGATGTGGAAGCTTTAGAGAAGGTGCAGGGGAGATTTACCAGGATGCTGTCTGGACTGGAGGGCATGTCCTACGAAGAAAGATTGAGGGAGCTAGGGCTTTTCTCATTGGAGCGAAGAAGGATGAGAGGTGACTTGATAGAGGGGTACAAGATGATGAGAGGCATAGATAGAGTGGATAGTCAGAGACTTTTTCCCAGGGTGGAAAGGGCTATCACCAGGGGGCATAATTTTAAGGTGATTGGATCAAGGTTTCGGGGAGATGTCAGAGGTAGGTTCTTTACACAGAGAGTGGTGGGTGCGTGGAATGCGCTGCCAGCGGTGGTAGTAGAAGCAGATACGTTAGGGGCATTTAAGCGACTCTTGAATAGGTACATGGATGATAGTAGAATGAAGGGTAGGTAGTTAGTTTGATCTTAGAGTAGGTTAAAGGTTCGGCACAACATCGTGGGCCGAAGGGCCTGTACTGTGCTGTACTGTTCTATGTTCTATGTTCTCTGGCGGCAGTGACTGATGAGATACCTGGACCAGGAACCAAACACTCCAGAGTTTCTGACAGCAGGCTGACAGTTTGCAGGCCAGTGGCACAGAAGTCATGCAGGGACGATAACCAGAGTTCCTGAGATGGCAGGCAGACCCATGCATCAGCGGAGACCACCCAAGAGATATGAGGATTTTCTCCAATGTGCATGTATTTATTTGTGCAATGCCAGAAAATCATGGGCATGTTTTCAGTCTGATAGGGAGGGATGTCATGATGATAACTGACTGTTATGTGGGCTTCCATGTTAGATACAATATGGTACTTGCATATTAAATACAATACGGTACATACTGTACTATTTAGGAGGTCATCTGCCCTGGGTTTCAAAGGTCAGATGGCACATGTAGAAAGATTGTATCTGTAGAGTGAAGATGGCTGAATAAAGTCTATGAAGCAAGTTAAATCTCAGTCTTGTTACATGTCATTACTGGAGGATCCGACACCCTCCAGTCCTCTGGCATTACTTCGGTATCCAATGAGGATTGAAATGTTGTGACCAATGCCTCTGCTATTTCTACTTTTACTTCTTTCAGCAACCTAAAATAATACTGTCTGAATCAGGTGACTTACCAGAGTTCAATAATTTCAGAGCATGACAGCCCCCCACTTTACTTTCATTTTTAGTCATTTTTAGTTATTTTTTCTTCCTTTTTTTTTTACATTCCTTTTTACATTTTTTACAATCTTTTTTTGCATTTATTTCATTTCATCTTAGTTTGTTCAGTTTGCTTACCCACTGTTTTTTTCAGGTTCTTTTTCTTCAGGTTTGCACTTGCTGCTGTTCAATATTCAGTATATTCACACCTAATCTTTACTAATGCTTTGTCTTTCAACACAGCATTAACATATTGTTTGCCTTTGCTCCGTGAACTTTTGGTCAGCTATGTGGCCTGGTCCAATCTGCACCTTCTCCTTTGTTATCTCTTGCCCAACCCCCACCTCACTTGTTTATAATCTGTGACTTTTCTAATATTTGTCAGTTCCGAAGAAGGGTCACTGACCCGAAACGTTAACTCTGCTTCTGTTTCCACAGATGCTGCCAGACCTGCTGAGTGAATCCAGCATTTCTTGTTTTTGTTTCAGATTTCCAGCATCCGCAGTATTTTGCTTTTATTTTAGTGTTTAATTCACTGCCACTTCTCTTCCAGGAATGCCTACCTTGAAGAAGTTCTGCTCTTCTCTCCGACGGGATTTTCGTTTGTCTCGTTTACCTTGTTCACCTTCATTGCTTTCTATTTCCCTCCTGGTGTTTGATAAGGTAACATATTGTTTGCCTTTGCTCCGTGACCTTTTGGTCAGCTATGTGGCCTGGTCCAATCTGCACCTTCTCCTTTGTTATCTCTTGCCCAACCCCCACCTCACTTGTTTATAATCTGTGACTTTTCTAATATTTGTCAGTTCCGAAGAAGGGTCACTGACCCGAAACGTTAACTCTGCTTCTCTTTCCACATTTGCTGCCAGACCTGCTGAGTGAATCCAGCATTTCCTATTTTTTTTTGTGATGGCTCCTGTATACAGTAGTATCCTGTCCATAACTTCCCACTTTGCTTCTAGCAAAACATTCACATCATCCACTTCCTTTGTGAAGAGAGATGAAATGTATTCTTTTCATACTTTACCCTTGTCTTCTGCCTGCACATGAAGATTTCCCTTTGGTTCCTAAATAGCCTCAACATTTCCCTACCTAATCCCTTACACTCTAATTTTTTATAAAATGTTTTAGGGTTCAATTTAATGTTGCCTACTAATCTTTTCTCGTGACCTCTCTTTGCCCCAGCCCAGTATAAACTTTTTCCAGTTCCCTCTTGTACATGCTATGAACTTCCTTGTTGTTAACTGAATCTTGTTTTGGACATTTGTCTCAAGCCAAGCCTTCTTTTTCTGATTTATTTTAACTTTTATTTCATTTGTCATGCAGGGTATGTTGGGTTTGGTTGCTCTACCTTTGCCTTTCAAAGGAATATGCCTAGTTTGTGCATGAATTCTCTCTTCCCAGAATGTCCTCCCATACTTCATTTAATGCTTTACCCTGCAATCACATTTTCCAATTTCCCTGTACTAGGTCCCTTAAATCACTGAAATTAGCTCTTCCCCAGTTCGACATTCTTGCCTTCAATATTTTCTGCTCTCTTTCCATAATTACTTTCAACCAAATTATGTTGTGGTCACAGATAAATGATTTTCTACCGTAACACTCTTTACTTGTCCTACTTCATTTCGCAGAGCCAGATCCAATACTGTTTTCTTCCTTGCTGGCTTGGAGACATTTTTAAAAATTCATTCATGGGATGTGGACGTCACTGGCTCGGCCAGCATTTATTGTCCATCCCTAATTGTCTTTGAGAAGATGGTGGTGAGCTGCCTTCTTGAACCGACAGTGAAGTGAGAAAGTTCTCTGCACACATAGCAGAAACTCTTTGCTTTCCCTACACTTCGCACCATATTTTCCCCAGCTTATATTTGGGTGACTAAAGTCTTCGAATATTACTATGCAATTTTTTTGCACTCCTTTGGCATTTGTCAACACAATTCCTGATCTATCTACTCACTGTTGGAGCTCTTTAAAAAAAAATTCTCAACCATATGGCAGCTACTTTCCTGAACTCAAGCCAAATAGATTCTGTCCTAGAGCCATCTGGTATATCCTTTCTCTTTAGAACCGTAACTTGATCCTTAATCAATGCTGTCACATCCTCCCCACTTTTTCCTTCTCTTTCATAGGAACATAGGAACAGGAGTAGGCCATTCAGCCCATCGAGCCTGCCCCACCATTCAATATGAACATGGCTGATCATCCACTTCAATACCTTTTTCCCGTACTATCCCCATATTCCCTTATGTCATTGGTATTTATAAATCTGTCAATCTATGCTTTAAACATACTCAAAGACTGAGCTTCCACAACCCTCTGGGGTAGAGAATTCCAAGGACTCACAACCCTCTGAGTAAAGAAATTTCTCCTCATCTCAGTCCTCAGTGGCTTCCCCCTCATGTTGAAATTGTGTCCTCTGGTTCCAGACTCCCCAACCAGGGAAAACATCTTAGTTGCATCTACCCTGTCTATCCCTTTAAGTATTTCTTAGGTTTCATTCCTAAATACTTGGTAAGCAGGAATATTAAGAACTTACTTCTGGCCTTGCATGAGCATGTTTCTGTTAAATAAACCACATCATAATCCCATGTAGCAACTTGTGCCTGCGACTCACCAACCTTATTAGTTGCACTACAAACATTAACATACATGCAATTTAATACTTCCTTTGCCACTTTTGTTATTTTCCTCAATCTGGTACTTGCAATTTTTGGGATACTTCTACTTTTACGGCTGTTGATATTCTCTGATCTCACTTCTGTTTCCTTCTGCTATTTTGCCATTCTCTGCCCATGCTAAGTTTGTTTAAACCCTCCTCAACAGTACTGGTTAAGCCGTCAGCAAGATCATTGGTCCCAGCTTTTTTCATGTGCAACCCGTCTAGCTTATGCAGGTGCCTCTCCCCAGAACTGGTCCAATTGCCCCAAGAATCTGAAACACTCCCTCCTGCACCACTTCTCCAGCTGCACATTAACTTTCACTATTTTCCTGTTTTTATACTCACTAACACATGGCACTGGGAGTAATCCTGAGATTGCTACCTTTGAGGTTCTGTTATTCAATTGTTTTTGTGGCTCCCGAAACTCTGTATGAAGAACCTTTACACTTTTTCTACCCATGCCATTGCTTCCAACAGGAGCCACAACTTCTGGCTGTTCCCCTAATCCTCAGAGAATGGCCTGGACCCTCTTATTTTGTCCTGAGAAACAGTCCTGGTGCCACAATCTTAATAATAATAAATCTACTCCCAATTGCATAATTGTTATACTAGTAAATCTACCCCCACACTACGCCATTGCTTTAGTAATAAATCTACACCACAACCACACAATTGTTATATTAATCAATTTACTATCAATCTCATAACTATTATTAGTAAATCCAGTGGCAAAAACACATGGACCTGGAGTTTAAAAACAGTCCTGCTGGAAGCTGGCCTGTCCACAAAACCTGCCATGCTCCCAGATTGAGTTAATCACCATGGCGCATTTCTACTAATTATGCCCATTTGCGGGTCTTCCAAGAGGCTTTTAAAAGTAAGCTTTTTTTTAGGCATAAGGCATGAATAGACAACTTTTAGAAGCTTGTAAATATTGCTGTGAGCAACGAAGGAACAACCATGGGCAAGGAAACCTGCTGATTACCACCTGCAGCCCCCCTCGGCTGATGAATCAGTTCTTCTCCATGTTGAACACCACCTGGAAGAAGCACTCGGGGTATCAAGGGTCCAGAATGTACTCTGGGTGGGGGAATTCAATCTCCATCACGAAGAGTGGTTTGGTAGCACCACTACTGATAGAGCTGGCCTAGTCTTAAGGACATATTTAGCAGACTGGACTTGCAGCGGGAGGTGAGAGAACCAACAAGAGGGAAAACTCTACTTAAACTCATCCTCAGCAATCTACCTGTCGCACATGCATCTGTCCATGACATTATTCATAGAACTGACCACCACACAGCCCTTGTGGAGGCAGGGTTATTGAATGTTTTTAAGACAGAGGTAGACAGATGCTTAATAAATAAGGAGTCAAAGGGTATCGGGTTAGGCAAGAAAGTGGTGTTGAGTCCACAAACAGACATGATCTTATAGAATGGTGGAGCAGGCTCGAGGGGCCAACTAGCCTACTCCTGCTCCTCGTTCGTATGTTCGCATGTATGTTCGTATGTTCGAAGTCCCGTCTTCACATTGATGATACCCTCCATTGTGTTGTGTGGCACTACCACTGTGCTAAATAGGATAGACTTAGAATAGAATTAGCAGCTCACAACTGGGTTTCCATGAGGCGTTGTGGGCCATCAGCAGCATCAGCATTGTATTCAACCACAATCTGTATCCTCACGACCAGGCATAGCCCTCACTCTGCCATTACCATCAAGCCAGGGGAACAAGAGCTGGCAAATGGAGTATAATGTGGGAAAATGTGAAACTGTCCATTTTTGCAGGAAGAATAAAAAAGAAGCATTTATCTCAATGGTGAGAGATTGCAGAGCTCTGAGATGCAGAGAGATCTGGGTGTCCTAGTGCATGAATCACAAAAGGTTAGTATGCAGATACTGCAAGTAATTAGGAAAGCTAAAAGAATGTTATCGCTTATTGTGAGGGGAATTGAATACAAATATAGGGAGGTTGTGCTTCAGTTACACAGGCCATTGGTGAGATCACATCTGGAGTACTATGTACAGTATTGGTCTCCTTATTTAAGGAAGGATGTAAATGTGTTGGAAGCAATTCAGAGAAGGTTTGCTAGACTAATACCTGGAACAGGTGGGATGTCTTATGAGGAAAGGTTGGACAGGCTAGGCTTGTATCCGCTGGAGTTTAGAAGAGTAAGAGGTGACTTGATTGAAACATATAAGATCCTGAGCGGTCTTGACAGGGTGGATGTGGAAAGGATGTTTCCCCTTGTGGAAGAATCTAGAACTAGGGATCACTGTTTAAAAATAAGGTGTCACCTATTTTAGACTGAGATGAGGAGAAATATTTTCTCTCAGAAGGTTGTGAGTCTTTGGAACTCTTCCTCAAAAGGTGGTGAAAGCAGAGTCTTTGACTATTTTTAAGGCAGAGGTAGCTAGATTCTTGATAAGCAAGGGGGTGAAAGGTTATCAGGGGTAAGTGGGAATGTAGAGTTGAGGTTACAATCCGATCTTGTTGAATGGCGGAGTAGGCTCGAGGGGCCGAGTGGCCTACTCCTGCTCCTAATTCGTATGTTTGCATGTTCGTACGTATGTTCGTAATCTGCCGCAGATGTCCAACAGCAATGCTTCAGTCAAAGGACATCTGCAACTGATGTCACACAAATACGTCTAGATGACGTAATGATATGGTATTTAAATGGAACTGCCCACAGACAAAATAGAGATTAACTGTGTCTCAAAGTGTACAAATCACTGTTTGCCATTGAAATGGAATCTCACTTACTGTATTCACTTTTCGCCAATGAAAGAAGACTTTTCAGCCCTTTTTAGCTGTCAATCCTACACCACTGACTGATTGCTTTAGGTAAGGTTAATTAATTAATTCATTGTACGGTTGCATTAAAGATGTAAGGATCAGAAAAAAGGTGTTTATTGAATCTTAAAAGGTCTATTAAAAGCACATAATGTATGGAAGTTTAAACAATTTATATCGAACAGAATAAATTGTTGATGCTTCCATTTAATAAACCATAAAATTACTTGCTTCATTATGTTTTTAGTTACTTTTTTTTCCTCCTATGCAGTATCTTCCACCTATTGCCGGCAAGTTTTAAGTGCCTATTTGAAATCAATTTCTCTAATAATGGGTTTAATGAGATCATCAATTAAGCCTGCCATAATGTAATGTAACTGTGTGGTTTCAGTTATCTGTTAAACTCTGGAACTAATTTCCATGCTTCATCTATCAAAAATGATTGGCTAATATTGTTTAGCTTCTGCTTGAGGATGATAGAAGAACGAGTGGGCCACTCTCCTTGTCCAAGCCCAGAAAACCCCGCAGAAAGACGATAAATGGCAATTAATATTTGGCTCCTGCTATTTGCCCCCAGAAAACTGTGATATGCTCAACATTACAAAAAACCCACATGGTAATTAGCTGTAATGGATTGTGTTTCAGCCTTCCTTAGATGAGTAAGCATTCCAAAGACTGTTCCACTTCAAGAATTCCAGTATGATTTTTTTTCTTTGTCTTTAAGCTTAATAAGTTTTGCCCTTTTTAACCCTTTTACATACATATAAAATGCTGAAATAGTAAATAACTTCTGATAAACAAATTTAGAATATTTTCAATATTCCAAGATGAATGTCCATTCCCAGGAAAACGATATTTTACAATCCAGCAGAACATTTTTTCACCCCTCTTGATTTTATAAGGAATAGATTTTTAAGGGAAAGGTGCTGTCATATTTTGAAGGTCAACAGAGAAGAATAGTTTTGGTATCATGTGAGCTTGTAATGCTTCTATTATATTTTACCTTTTGATGTGAAGCAGAAAGCATATTGTCTGTGAAATAATCCACATGCGTAAGAACTGTAGTTTTTCAAAGTCAGTCCCAAAAAGCAGCTGAGCGATGCAAAGAAATGGATATATAGACATACAAGTATTAGATCTTTGATGCCCAGCTTTCAAAATTAAATTTAAACAGCTTTGTCAATAGATAGCATATTTAAAGATTAAATATAGATTATAGGAGTGTGCATTTAAAGAATTGTGTGCAATATTTAAATCAGTTTAGATTCTAATACTGTGCTGTTCCTGATAAAAATAAAGGTCATTTTGCAACCAGCAATTAAATTGGTCCTCATTGTATTGGGTGGTAAAGTTGCAGAAATTCAGGATTTAGTACCAACCAACTGAATTAAAATGCATTTTTTTTGTAAAGATGCCTTTTCAAGGGTGATACGAAGAAAGCAGGAAGATAAAGAACTCATTATTATGATTGTGACATATTATTCTGAATGCGTGCTATGTATTAAAGGCTCTACTGCAGAGAAAATAATGAAATGCAAAAAATCGCACAGACTGACAATTCAGTGGCTGTGTAGCAGCTTACCCTGTTGGTCCATGGCTATTTGTCATAATCAGCGGCACTTTTCTCATTAGCAAAAAGCCATTACCAGTGGACTTTATCAGCGGCTGCAAGTTATCAAAGAGCACACAGCAATCGTAGCGTGCAGTCTGAGGGTTGAGAGGGGTCTCTTGGCTTCTAATAAGTGAACTACTTCAGAAGTTCTGAATCAGGTGTCACTTCTTGGCAAATTAGTCAAGTATATCCCAGCTGTTAACTCCTTCTGTGTCAAAACTGAACAGGCTCTGTTGGTTATCCCTCCAAGTTCTTAATGGGCATAAATGTACAGCAGTTGGTACAAAAGGGTTTACAGCCAGCTTACATTTATGTTTGGAGATTTATGTTTAACAGCTGACAGGAAAGGAGTGGGAATAAGATGACAAAATATCTTATTTTAAATGCAAACATGCATGTTCTGGTCTGAAAGGTTCAGATGATATACACTGCAAAAGTGAAGGACAAAGGATTTATAATAAATATAATTTACTTTCGTTAATAAAGCATCTAATTTTTTTATTCATAGGATGTGGGCATGACTGGCAAGGTCAGCATTTATTGTCCATTCTGATACAACTGACTGGCTTGCTCGGCCATTTCAGAGAGCTAAGGGTCTAGAGTCACAAGTCTCACAAGTCGTGGGAGTCAGTTGCCAGCGATCGCCAGAGCTGGCGGATAGCCATAAAGGCGGGGCTAAAGAGTGGCGAGTTGAAGAGACTTAGCTGTTGGCAGGAAAAAAGACAGAAGCACAAGGGGAGAGCCAACTGTGTAACAGCCCTGACAAACAATTTTTATCTGCAGCGCCTGTGGAAGAGTCTGTCACTCTAGAATTGGCCTTTATAGCCACTCCAGGTGTTGCTTCACAAACCACTGACCACATCTAGGCGCTTACCCATTGTCTCCTGAGACAAGGAGGCCAAAGAAGAAGGGTCTGGAGTCACATATATATAGGCCTGACCATGTAAGTCCAGTAGATTTCCTTCCCGAAGGGCATTAATGAACCAGATGGGTTTTTACAACAATCCAGTAGTTTCATGGTCACCATTACTGATACTAGCTTTTTTGTTCATTCCAGATTTATTTAACTGAATTTAAATTTCTTAGTTGTTCTCGTGGGATTTGAACTCATATCTCTGGAGCATTAATGCAGGCTGCAGTACTGGTTCAGTAGCATATCCACTATGCTGCTGTACCCCACACATAGATGTTGAGACACCTCACACACAATGGGTAAAATGTGTCTTGGGCGGTAGCGCAGAACAGGCGAAAGCAAATTGATCGCCTGTCTTGCACTTTGCCCAATTATCTTGTTCATTGAAGTCAATGGAAAAGAAAATTAGGTAGCGTGCAAACTGGACTTGTGCTGTAGCTCTAGCAATGACATTGGAGTCCAGTTAATCAGTTTTTCTGGTGGTCCTGGGAAGGACGAAGGAATGTTGATCAGGATACCAGGAGAAATCATGGGATTTCTAACATCCCTCTGAGCAAGCAATCTGCCTCAGTTTAACATCTTATCCAAAGGACAGCACTGCCTCAGTCCAATGCTGCAGCATCAGCTTTGTTGATGCACTCAAGTCCTGTTGTGAGCCTCAGATCTGTAGCCTTTTGATCTAGAGGTGAGAGTGCTTACAGCCAGTCTGGTCCCCTACCAATGTCATCTGAAGCTTGACCTGTATCACCTCTGTTATTTATTATACAAACTTGTGCATTTCCTTACATTTGTAATGGATGCTTTAATTTGGTTTCCAAAGAATAGTAGGTTCCTGATTGAAGCTGAAGCAGTGTTAAATGGAACGATTCATACTGCAATTGCTATCTACTTAATACAACAGTGATATCAGTTTTATCTCACAGCGTGTTACAACAGAATAGCATAACCTATACACATTATGCTTCCATACCATCAGGAACAGACAGTTCCCTTCATAAATGACTTCCAATTTAGAACAAAAGTAAACTTGCAATACAGTAGACAGTAATATAGAATCATAGATATTTCAGCAAAGAAGGATATAAGCAGGACTACTGTGTCTGTGCTGATGCTAGCTCCATATAAGAGCGAACTACTTTAATACTATTTTTCTGCATTTGACAAACAAGGGAGTCAAATAGTATCGGGGGTAGGCAGGAAAGTGGAGTTTAGTCCACAAACACATCAGCCATGATATTATAGAATGGCGGAACAGGCTCGAGGGACTGAATAGCCTATCCCTGTTTCTAGTTTGTCTGTTCATATGCACTTTCTTTGTATCCCTTATGATAATTTTCCTCTTCAAGTATTCTAAATCCCTCTTAAATTATGGGCTGAGTTTTTCCAGCGTGGCGAGCTTCAAAGATAGGAGGGCGCACACGCGGAATTTGCTCCCCAGAGCTGCCGCAATATTAAATGCGGCGGCTCATTTACATGGCCGTGGTGGACATCCCCCCCCCACCCGATGCTGTGGGAGGGGGCGGGTGCTCTGTCCCTGGCAACAGCATCCGGCGCCACTGCACAAGTGCCGACGCCATTTTAAAAGGGCTTCAAGCCCTTCTATCCAATTTGAATTTTTAAAATGTGTTATGCAGGCCCGCACCTGCCACGAATGAGGCACATTGGTTTTGTCATATGAATATTAATTTTGAACTGTTGCTGGAGCGAGGAAACGGCTTGTTAAACAGATTAGCTGTGGCTGGAAAAACATTTGCATACCAACAGACAGTGCTTGTGTAGACAAAGGACCATTCCCTGATGCATTTAACCCATAATGGATGTTGATCACCAGACAGTAAGGGGGTGGGGAAGTGCATTCCAGGACCTGCTCAGGGTGATGGAATCCACAGGGGCCAGCTCCCCCTCAATCCCTGAAAACTTACCTCATCCCCCTCCCCACCAGTGTTCCGCCTTGGATCTCCAGACAGAGATCTGAAGGCACAGGTCCCAGCAACTGACTGGAATATGCCAGCGGGATGGCCTACAGGAGCAGGTAGGTCATTAATTCATTAATTCACAGGCATTTAAATATTTAAATCCTGCTCTCGTCACCGAGCGGCGGTGGGGGGGGTGCTGCCATGAGGCCTTGCCGCCAATGGTAATATAGGGTGGAGCCTTCCCGGCATCAAAACCCATGGTGGGCCTCTCCCAGAGGCATTTTCCAGGCCTTCCCCACCATGACCCAACTCTAGCTCCTCACAGACCGCGTTAGGGAACTGGAGCTGGAGCTGGATGAACTTCGGATCATTCAGGCGGCTGAGGGGGTGATAGAGAGCAGTTATAGGGAAGTAGTGACACCTAAGTTACAGGATAAAGGTAGCTGGGTGACCGTCAGGAGAGGGAAAGGGAATAGGCGCACAGTGCAGGGATCTGCTGTGGCCGTTCCCCTCAATAATAAGTATACCGTTTTGGATACGGTTGGGGGGGATGACCTACTAGGGAAAAGCCACAGCGGCCAGGTCTCTGGCATTAAGCCTGGCTCTGTGGCTTAGAAGGGAAGGGGGGAGAATAGGAGAGCGATAGTGATAGGAGATTCAATGGTTAGAGGAACAGACAGGAGATTCTGTGGTCGCGAACGAGACTCCTGAATAGTATGTTGCCTCCCGGGTGCCAGGGTCAGGGATGTCTCGGATCGAGTCCACAGGATTCTTAAGGGGGAGGGGGAGCAACCAGAAGTCATGGTACATATCGGTACCAATGACATAGCTAGGAAAGGGGATGAGTACCTGAAAAGCAAATATAGGGAGTTAGGTTGGAAGCTAAAAGGCAGGACGAGCAGGATAGTAATCTCAGGATTGATACTGGTGCCACGTGCTAGTGAGGCTAGAAACAGAGAGTGAGTGCAGCTGAACACGTGGCTACAGAGCTGGTGTAGGAGGGAGGGCTTCAGATATGTGGATCATTGGGATACCTTCTGGGGAAGGTGGGACCTGTACAAGAAGGACGGGTTGCATCTGAACTGGAGGGGCACCAATATCCTGGGCGGGAGGTTTGCTAGCGCTCTTCGGGAGGGTTTAAACTAGAATTAGAATTAGAATTAGAATTAGAACATTACAGCGCAGTACAGGCCCTTCGGCCCTCGATGTTGCGCCGACCTGTGAAACCATCTGACCTACACTATTCCATTTTCATCCATATATCTATCCAATGACCACTTAAATGCCCTTAAAGTTGGTGAATCTACTACTGCTGCAGGCAGGGCGTTCCACGCCCTTACTACTCTCTAAGTAAAGAAACTACCTCTCACATCTGTCCTATATCTATCACCCCTCAACTTGAAGCTATGTCCCCTCGTGTTTGCCATCACCATCCGAGGAAAAAGACTCTCACTATCCACCCTATCTAACCCTCTGATTATCTTATATGTCTCTATTAAGTCACCTCTCCTCCTCCTTCTCTCCAACGAAAACAACCTCAAGTCCCTCAGCCTTTCCTCGTAAGACCTTCCCTCCATACCAGGCAACATCCTAGTAAATCTCCTCTGCACCCTTTCCATAGCTTCCACATCCTTCCTATAATGCGGTGACCAGAACTGCACGCAATACTCCAGGTGCGATCTCACCAGAGTTTTGTACAGCTGCAGCATGACCTCTTGGCTCCGAAACTCAATCCCCCTACTAATAAAAGCTAACACACCATATGCCTTCTTAACAGCCCTATTAACCTGGTCAGCAACCTTCAGGGATTTATGCACCTGGACACCAAGATCTCTCTGTTCATCTACACTACCAAGAATCTTCCCATTAGCCCAGTACTCTGCATTCCTGTTACTCCTTCCAAAGTGAATCACCTCACACTTTTCCGCATTAAACTCCATTTGCCATCTCTCAGCCCAGCTCTGCAGCCTATCTATGTCCCTCTGTACCCTACAACATCCTTCGGCACTATCCACAACTCCACCGACCTTAGTGTCATCTGCAAATTTACTAACCCACCCTTCTACACCCTCTTCCAGGTCATTTATAAAAATGACAAACAGCAGTGGCCCCAAAACAGATCCTTGCGGTACACCACTAGTAACTAAACTCCAGGATGAACATTTACCATCAACCACCACCCTCTGTCTTCTTTCAGCTAGCCAATTTCTGATCCAAAGCTCTAAATCACCTTCAACCCCATACTTCCGTATTTTCTGCAATAGCCTACCATGGGGAACCTTATCAAACGCCTTACTGAAATCCATATACACAACATCCACTGCTTTACCCTCATCCACCTGTTTGGTCACCTTCTCGAAAAACTCAATAAGGTTTGTGAGGCACGACCTACCCGTCACAAAACCGTGCTAACTATCTCTAATGAACTTATTCTTTTCAAGATGATTATAAATCCTGTCTCTTATAACCTTTTCCAACATTTTACCCACAACCGAAGTAAGGCTCACAGGTCTATAATTACCAGGGCTGTCTCTACTCCCCTTCTTGAACAAGGGGACAACATTTGCTATCCTCCAGTCTTCCGGCACTATACCTGTCGACAATGACGACATAAAGATCAAGGACAAAGGCTCTGCAATCTCCTCCCTAGCTTCCCAGAGAATCCTAGGATAAATCCCATCTGGCCCAGGGGACTTATCTATTTTCACACTTTCCAAAATTGCTAACACCTCCTCCTTGTGAACCTCAATCCCATCTAGCCTGGTAGCCTGAATCTCAGTATTCTCAACAACATTTTCTTTCTCTACTGTAAATACTGACGCAAAATATTCATTTAACACTTCCCCTATCTCCTCTGATTCCACACACAACTTCCCACTACTATCCTTGATTGGCCCTAATCTAAATCTAGTCATTCTTTTATTCCTGATATACCTATAGAAAGCCTTAGGGTTTTCCCTGATCCTATCCACCAATGACTTCTCGTGTCCTCTCCTTGCTCTTCTTAGCTCTCCCTTTGGATCCTTCCTGGCTAGCTTGTAGCTCTCAAGCGCCCTAACTGAGCCTTCACGTCTCATCCTAACATAAGCCTTCTTCTTCCTCTTGACAAGCGCTTCAACTTCTTTAGTAAACCACGGCTCCCTCGCACGACAACTTCCTCCCTGCCTCACAGGTACATACTTATCAAGGACACACAGTAGCTGCTCCTTGAATAATAACTAGTTTGGCAGGGGGATGGGAAACGGAGCTACGGATCAGTGGATGGGGTAGCTGCAGATACAGAGTGCAGAGAGTCTGTGAGGAAGGTTAGACAGTTGACAGGGCAAAGTTGCAGCCAGTATGATGGGTTGACGTGTGTCTATTTTAATGCAAGAAGTGTCAGGAATAAGGGTGATTAACTTAGAGCATGGATCAGTACTTGGAGCTACGATGTTGTGGCCATTACGGAGACGTGGATATCACAGGGGCAGGAATGGATATTGGATGTTCCGGGGTTTAGATGTTTCAAAAGGAATAGGGAGGGAGGTAAAAGAGGTGGGGGAGTGGCATTGCTAATCAGGGATAGTATCACAGCTGCAGAAAGGGAGGTCGTCGAGGAGGGTTTGTCCACTGAGTCATTATGGGTGGAAGTCAGAAACAGGAAAGGAGCAGTCACTTTATTGGGAGTTTTCTATAGACCCCCCAATAGCAGCAGAGACATGGAGGAACAGATTGGGAGGCAGATTTTGGAAAGGTGCAGAAGTAACAGGGTTGTTGTCATGGGTGACTTCAACTTCCCTAATATTGATTGGAACCTCCTTAGTGCAAATAGTTTGGATGGAGCAGTTTTTGTCAGGTGTGTCCAGGAAGGTTTCCTGACTCAATATGTCGATAGGCCAACTAGAGGGGAGACTATGTTGGACTTGGTGCTTGGCAACGAACCAGGCCAGGTGGCAGATCTCTCGGTGGGAGAGCATTTCGGTGATAGTGATCACAACTCCCTGACCTTTACTATAGTCATGGAGAGGGACAGGAGCAGACGGGATGGGAAAATATTTAATTGGGGGAGGGGGAATTACAATGCTATTAGGCAGGAACTGGGGAGCATAAATTGGGAATAGATGTTCTCAGGGAAATGCCCGACAGAAATGTGGAGGTTGTTCAGGGAGCACTTGCTGCGACTGCTGGATAGGTTTGTCCCGATGAGGCAAGGAAGGGATGGTAGGGTGAAGGAACCTTGGTTGACAAGAGATGTGGAACAGCTAGTCAAGAGGAAGAAGGAAGCTTACTTAAGGTTGAGGAAGCAAGGATCAGACAGGGCTCTAGAGGGTTACAAGGTAGCCAGGAAGGAACTGAAGAATGGACTTAGGAGAGCTAGAAGGGGACATGAAAAAGTCTTGGCGGGTAGGATTAAGGAAAATCCCAAGGCGTTCTACACTTATGTGAGGAACAAGAGGATGGCCAGAGTGAGGGTAGGGCCGATCAGGGATAGTGGAGGAAACTTGTGCCTGGAGTTGGGGGAGGTAGGGGAGGTCCTAAGTGAATATTTTGCTTCAGTATACACTAGTGAGAGGGACCTGGTCATTTGTGAGGACAGCGTGAAACAGGCTGATATGCTCGAACAGGTTGATGTTAAGAGGGAGGAAGTGCTGGAAATTTTGAAAGACATGAGGACAGATAAGTCCCCTGGGCCAGACGGGATATACCCAAGGATATTACGGGAAGCGAGGGAAGAGATTGCCGCGCCTTTGGCGATGATTTTTGCGTCCACTGTCCACTGGAGTAGTACCAGATGATTGGAGGGTGGCAAATGTTATTCCCTTGTTCAAGAAAGGGAATAGGGATAACCCTGGGAATTATAGACCAGTCAGTGTTACGTCGGTAGTGGGCAAATTATTGGAGAGGATTCTGAGAGACAAGATTTATGATTATTTGAAAAAGCATAGTTTGATTAGAGACAGTCAGCATGGCTTTGTGGGGGGCTGGTCATGCCTCACAAGCCTTATTGAATTCTTTGAAGATGTGACAAAACACGTTGATGAAGGAAGAGCAGTTGATGTGGTGTATATGGATTTTAGCAAGGCGTTTGATAAGGTTCCCCATGGTAGGCTCATTCAGAAAGTAAGGAGGCATGGGATACAGGGAAAGTTGGCTGTCTGGATACAGAATTGGCTGGCCCATAGAAGACAGAGGGTGGTAGTAGATGGAAAGTATTTAGCCTGGAGCTCGGTGACCAGTGGTGTTCCGCAGGGATCTGTTCTGGGACCTCTGCTCTTTGTGATTTTTATAAATGACTTGGATGAGGAAGTGGAAGGCTAGGTTAGCAAGTTTGCCGATGACACGAAGGTTGCTGGAGTTGTGGATAGTGTGGAAGGCTGTTGTAGGTTGCAACGGGACATTGACAGGATGCAGAGCTGGGCTGAGAAGTGGCAGATGGAGTTTAACCTGAAAAAGTGTGAAGTGATTAATTTTGGAAGGTCGAATTTGAATGCAGAATACAGGCTTAAAGACAGGATTCTTGGTAGTGTGGAGGAACAGAGGGATCTTGGGGTCCATGTCCATAGATCGCTCAAAGTTGCCACCCAAGTTGATAGGGTTGTTAAGAAAGCGTATGGTGTTTTGGCTTTCATTAACAGGGGGATTGAGTTTAAGAGCCGCGAGGTTATGCTGCAGCTCTATAAGGCCCTGGTTAGACCACACTTGGAATATTGTGTTCAGTTCTGGTCGCCTCATTATAGGAAGGATGTGGAAGCTTTAGAGAGGGTGCAGAGGAGATTTACCAGGATGCTGCCTCGACTGGAGGGCATGTCCTACGAAGAAAGATTGAGGGAGCTCGGGCGTTTCTCATTGGAGCGAAGAAGGATGAGAGGTGACTTGATGGAGGGGTACAAGATGATGAGAGGCATAGATAGAGTGGATAGCCAGAGGCCTTTTCCCAGGGTGGAAAGGGCTATCACCAGGGGGCATAATTTTAAGGTGATTGGAGGAAGGTTTCGGGGAGATGTCAGAGGTAGGTTCTTTACACAGAGAGTGGTGGGTGCGTGGAATGCGCTGCCAGCGGTGGTAGTAGAAGCAGATACATTAGGGACATTTAAGCGACTCTTGGATAGGTACATGGATGATAGTAGTATGAAGGGTATGTAGGTTAAAGGTTCGGCACAACATCGTGGGCCGAAGGGCCTGTACCGTGCTGTACTGTTCTATGTTCTATGTTCTATGACCCCTGACGTTGGGGGGGCTGGTAAAATTCAGCCTTCTGTGACTGACTCTGTTTCAAAAACCTCTTGTGGTAATGAATTGCATATTCCAATAATCCTTTACAGATGTCAAGTTGATAATACGAGTGAGAACCAGGCTCAATATAGAAAGTTCAGAGGGGAAGTGAAAAAGGGAACAAGAGAGGCAAAGCGAGATTATGAAAAGAGACTGGCAGCTAACAGAAAAGGGAATCCAAAAATCTTCTTTCGGCATATAAATAATGAAAGTGTTGTAAGAAGAGGAGTGGGGTCAATTAGGAACCAAAAAAGGGGATCTATACATGGAGGTAGAAGGCATGGCTGAGGTAATAAAACCCGATCTGGTTCATTAATGTCCTTTAGGGAAGGAGATCTACTGTCCTTACCTGGTCTGGCCTGCATGTGACTCCAGACCCACAGCAATGGGTTTGACTCTCAACTGCCCTATGAAATGGCCTAGCAAGCCACTCAGTTGTCAAGGGCAATTAGGAATAGACAACTAATGCTGGCCTTGCCAGTCGTGCCCACATCTCATGAAAGAATAAATTTTAAAAAGAGCCATCACACTCAGGGCTATGCCCAATGTTCCATTAGATGTTATATTCTATTCATTATCAGAACATTTTTCATTTGAAAAAGAAGAAAGGTTTACAAAATGCAACAAAAACTGATTTTGTTTTAAATTTATAAACAGTGAGGGATTTTGGTGTGTTCTTGCAGCTGAGAATTTCCCTTCCATTTGCATTATTTGTGTTCTCATTTTTATAACTCAAAAGCACTTAGCAAGGGCAGCTCACTGACAATTGTGGACTTAGAGAGAAGCAGAGCTCTGTATGGGGGGAGGGGTGGAGTGGGGACATGATGGTTCTTATGATGTCACTGGAGCGCTAAGTGTGCTTATGACCATAAGTTTAAAATTCTCCCCATGTGTGTCATGTGGTTATTCTTTGTCCCACGATGCAAGAGATTAACTGTGAAAATAAAAACACAGATGCCCAAGGAATCAGATGTAATTAGGCCGTGGGAGTGAACCATATTTCTGCTGCCGAGTGGATAATAGCTCACACCAGTGAAAAATAAAAATGCTAAAACATTTGTGAGTTATCACTTAATGGTTGGCAGCCGGGTGAAGCGTCCCAGAATTAATTTAAAGGCTGTCCCAAGATTCAAAGGACTGCTCACTCCCATGGAACTAGAAAAGAGCAGCTGATGCTAGTCGGACTAGACTTGTACCTATTAGCCAATGCATTCCCTCATTAACCTAAATCTAACCATGAAATTTATATCAGGTATCCCTGTGTCCTTCCGTAATTAAAGCAAACACTTGCTAAACACGCAAACAGCAAACAAACTGCAAGGTCAAGTACTGCTCGTAATGAGCGTTCTGCATTTCCACTAAAAGGCACAGTGGTCCCTCAGTTATGCCATGCTGGTGCCAAGATTAGACTGAGTGGCATGTACGGAAGGAGCCATGATGAAATAAACAATGAAATGTAAGAATTACGAATTTAAAATGTCAACTGCTAAACAAAGCCACAAGTACATGGACACTTATACAACAATCAAAATTGAGTAGCAGTCGTGTGACTCCTTCTGTACTGGAAATAAACAAATTTGTCAGCCAAGATGGAACTAGTTAACTTCGTCTGAAATAGCTCCGGGGAGAACCCCTTTGGAATTGAAAGGAGGTCTATCACATATTAATGACTGTTATCGACATGAATGGATTAACAACGAATGCTGGAGACAATCTGACTCACAGCCAAAACTAGAATGAATAGATGTGCAGCAGCCACATCATAACGCAATCATACACATCCAGATATCAATAAATAGCCATGGATTCCACATCATGGTCCATTGTGTGGTCACGCCAGGGGAGAAGGCCATGTGTCTCCTAACAGAAACTCTGATGTGATGAACTTTTACCTTAAAAGGTAGTCCTCTGGAGAGAGAGGGGTGATCAAGCCAATACATTCAGAAAGCAATTAAACCAGGACCTGTGAAAGAGATCTAGCCTAGCAAGGAAGAAGCCCTTCTGCTAATTCTACACTTCAGCTTGCTGCAGCAGAGAACTAAAAGTGACCACCACTTCCAGTCTGAGGTCTTAACCACCCAAAATCTACAACACCTGAACTAGTTCAAGACTACAAACACCCAGGCCTGCACCTTTAAAAGAGACTGTCCTCTTTAGAATATTTGACAGGCTTACTGTAAACTACAAACACCTAATTCACTTTGAACTACATCCTACCCTTTTCTCTCTCTATCTATCTATCTATCTATCTATCTATCTATCTATCTATCTATCTATCTATCTATCTATCTATCTACTCTGGTTTATGTGGGCTTGATTTTACCAGCCCTTCGACGTCGGTGGTCATGATGGGGGGACCCGGAAAATACTTCCGGGAGAGGCCCACTGTGGGCCTTGACACCGTGAAGGCCCGACTCCATTTTACCGGCAGCAGCAAGGCCTTGTGGTGGCCTACCCCCACCCCCACCGCTCAGTGACGGAAACTTAATCTAAATATTTAAATAAATGCTAACCACTGAATAAGTACTCAGCTTTCCATGACGGCTGTCCCAGGCCAATATTCCGGCCAGTTGCCGGAAGTCTCGCGCCTTCGGATTTCTGTTCGGAGACCTTAGGCGGAGCACTTGTGGGGAGGGGGAAGGAGTGAAGTTTTCAGGGTGGTGGGGGGGGGGATCAGGGAAAACTGTTACTATTAGATGAGGGAATGGTGGGAAGGGGTTGAAGAGCAAAGGTAATTAAGTTCAGGGGGGAAAGTTCAGGATGGGAAGAAATGTTTTTTTAGCAGGGAGATAAATGAATTGTTAGGTCATGGGGGGGGGGTGGAGGGAGGTGGCAGAGGGGCTTCAATCTGCTATTAAACTTTTAAATGTAAATGCACCAAGCACCAAGCATTGGGCGGCACAGTGGCGCAGTGGTTAGCACTGCAGCCTCACAGCTCCAGCGACCCGGGTTCAATTCTGGGTACTGCCTGTGTGGAGTTTGCAAGTTCTCCCTGTGTCTGCGTGGGTTTCCTCCGGGTGCTCCGGTTTCCTCCCACAAGCCAAAGACTTGCAGGTTGATAGGTAAATTGGCCATTAGCAATTGCCCCTAGTCGAGGTAGGTGGTAGGGAAATATAGGGACAGGTGGGGATGTGGTAGGAATATGGAATTAGTGTAGGATTAGTATAAATGGGTGGTTGATGGTCGGCACAGACTCGGTGGGCCGAAGGGCCTGTTTCAGTGCTGTATCTCTAAACTAAATTCCTCTTTAAAAATTACAATTACCTGTAAGGGCTTGAAGCCCTTTAAAACTGGCGCCAGTGCCCGCGCGGTGCTGCTGGACATCATTGCCGTACACAGAGCGCCGCTCCCTCTACGTCATCGGGGGAGGTCGTTCCGCCCCCTCCATGTTAATGAGTCACTGCACAAAATATCAGGGCAGCTCCACGGTACACATCTCACATGTGCACCGTGCCATGCTGTTCTTGAATCTTGGTGGCGAGTTTTAAAATTTCAGCCCTGTGTGGTGAGTGAATGTGTGTGTGAGGTTGTGACCATTTTGGGAATTGTGTAAAACGAAATAGGTTTTCTCATAGGTTAAAAAAGATAACTATCATTTGTCTGTTTATTTAATCCTAAAAACACTCAGGGACTAACCCACCATTTTTAACAAAATATGATTGCGGTCAGTTAGGAGGCGAACAGTGGGAACAACCCACAGCCCTTTCCATCTGTCCGTAACAAGAGGCAGAACAGTACAATATTATGCAAAATCCTATGTAGCGACCAGGTCAACCTATGAGATTTGCTAAAGACGTTCTTCATTTCAATAGTATAATTTGTGACTGTTTAATGAGTCAGAGGAAATTCCAGAGAGTTAAACAGTAAATAATGAATTTCATAACTTTATTTATACAGAGGTGGATTGAGTTCTGGAGAAACTTCCAAACATTTCAAATAAACTAGGAATAGAGAGTATGAGAATCTTGATCAACTTGGACCGTTCTGCATTTTGGTTGGTTAAATGTCCTTTGCTGTGTGTCTTGCTTATCCCTGTATTCAATTTCCATTTCTACATTGGATAGTAGATGGGTGTTGCATCTGGCTGGAGATGTGTTCTTGCTGGTCTAGTGAGGAACATTGTGGCTGCAGGTAGGCATCCATTTTTCTGCATAAACCTGCCCAATCCCTAGAGATCACGTCAAAATGAAAAAAATACAAAAACATAAAGGCAAAGACAAGGGAGGTGTTAATGTAGAGGGCACTAAATATGGTGAGGGACAAGGAGAAGTCCAGTGTTCGAGAAATTGAGGATGCATGTAAGGTTGGAGTAACTCACCAAGCTAGGGTAGGCTGAGGGCATGGAGAGATTTGAAAGTGAGGATGAGAATTTTGAAACCAATTTTCATGGGCATCGAAAGGCAGTGGGATGTGGAGGGGATGGGATGATGGGAATTTTTTTATTCATTCATGGGATGTGGGCATCACTGGCAAGTCCAACATTTATTATTCATTCCTAATTACCCTTGAGAAGATGGTGGTGAGCCACCTTCTGGAACAGCTGCAGTTCGTGTGGTGAAGGCAATTCCAGAGTGCAGGTTTTTTACATAGCAACAATTCCCGCTGAATCACATTGTCTTCAATTTTACTAGGGCTCCTTGGTACCACATTCGATCAAATAATGCCTTGATGTCAAGGGCAGTCACTCTCACCTCATCTCTGTAATTCAGCTCTTTTGTCCATGTTTGGACCAAAGCTGTAATGAGGTCTGGGGCTGAGTGCTCCTGGTGGAACCTAAACTAAACATTGGTAAGTAGGTTATTGGTGAGTTAATTGCCACTTGATAGCACTGTGAACAGCTCCTTCCATCACTTTGCTGATGATCGAGAGTAGGCCAATGGGACGGTAATTGGCCAAAATTGGATTTGTCCTGCTTTTTATGGACAATTTTCCACATTGTTGATAGATGCCAGTGTTGTAGCTGTACTGGAACAGCTTGGCTAGTGAGGCAACTGGTTCTGGAGCACAAGTCTTCAGCACTACAGCCAGGACTTTATTGGGGACCACAACCTTTGCTGTATCCAGTGCACTCAGCCCTTTCTTGATATGATATGAATTGAATTGGCTGAACACTGGCTTCTGTGATGATGGGTCCTCAGGAGGAGGCCAAAATGGGTTATTCACTTGGCACTTCTGACTGAAGATAGGTGCAAGTGCTTGAACCTTGTCTTTTGGACTGACATGCTGGGTTCCGTCAGCTTTGTGGAGGAGAATGTTCATAGAGTCTCCTCCTCCCATTAGTTGTTTAATTGTCCACCACCGTTAATGACTGGATGTGGCGGGACTGCAGAGCTTTATTCTGTTGGTTGTGGGATTGCTTAACTTAATCTATAACATGCTGGTTCCCCTGTTTAGCATGCATGTAGTCCTGCTTCTCATTTCCTGTGTGATCTGAAACGTTAACTCTGTTTTTCTCTCCACAGATTCTGCCTGACCTGCTGAGTATTTCCAGCATTTTCTGTTTTTGTTCTGTATTACCAGCATCCGCAGCATTTTGCTTTTGTATAAGCAGGAGGGCTTCCTTGCCCGTGTTTGACCCGATGCCATGAGACTTCATGGGGTCCGGACTCAATGTTGAGCAGTCACAGGGGATGCAGGAGTTGAGTGAGTGAGGAAGTGGGCTGCAAAATTTGTAACTTAAAAGCAACTTGCATTTATATAGCACCTTTGACATAGAAAACCATCAGAGTGTGCTTCACAGAAGTATAATCAGGAATAAATATAGTGTGGCTTATGTACAGCAATGTCAGAGGTAGTGGCTGGAGACATTAGAGGGATTGTTCAATGGATTTACTGCCTCTTTAATACCAACACTCAGCTGCTGCCATTTTTACAGGGCCCTACTGCTAGGCAGCCAAAGCACCCACTGGTCTCAGGCATTCGACCCCTTTAAATAGGCAAAATTCATAGGACCCCTATTGTTATTGTAGGATGGTACTGCTGGGAGCTGTGCATTACTTGACCTATTGCACTTGCAATACACCCAAAGAATCTCCAAGGAGTAAGTTTTAAATTACTTTTTTGGGGCCATGAAGAGCAGGAATGCTCCACCGGGCCCTCGAAAAATAATTTGGGCCCCTGCCACCCAAAGCTCCCCTTCTTTCCACCCTTTCCTCGATTATGCATCCCCTCACCCCCTACCCTCTTCCTTGTTTGGACTTAATTCTTGCCAACCGGCTGGGTACCCGGGTATCGCACTCTGAAACCAGCGAGCTGTGATGGAATGCCCATTCAGGGCTTGACTGCTCACTGTGTCCATTTAAGTTTCCATTTAAACCAGCGAGCTGTGACGGAATGAAAAGGGCTGACCTGAAAAAGTGCCAAAACTGCAGAAAAGATGCGGTGGAAGAGCTCCAGACACGGAGAGTTGGGGAGTCGGCGGTAGAAATCCAGTCCAGCGATCGCAGGCTTCATGTCAGGGAACCAAGCAACAAGCGAGGATCTGGTGAGCAACCCTGAAAGAAGGTAAAATTTCATCCCTAAATGGCACTAGGTAGGCAGTACTGGGAAAGTCCTTAGCTAGGGCTGATCCAAGGTCGACATCATTACATGTGGCAACTGGACAAAGAAGAAAACAAACAGCGAGGCTGCATATACTTAGTTCTCTATGAGAAGGGAGTTAAAGGAGTATAACAATAACACTATAAAACAGAGTTTAATATAAGGAGGAAATTAATCCTTAGTCTAGCAGCAAGATTACAAAAGCTGAAATGTTGGCCAATCAGCTGAAAAAGCATGGGAAACCTCCAATACTGAAGTGAAAAACTCAAAAGTGAAAGTAAAACAAATTGAAGCAATGGAGCTTAAATTTACAATTCAAGAGAGGCTAGGGCACATGGAATGACCAAATCAAACCCAAAATTGGTCACTCTGGCGAAAAAGGTTTCTCAGATACAGAATTGCTTCCAAATTAGACAGCCAGTCTGAAGCACAGCAAGTTAACACATTGTTGTATTCTAGTGGGACTATAGCAGCTGATGTTATTGCAAGACAAGGTATTAATGAGACATCTGCCAAATCTGATAAAGTTTTAAAAGCTTTTGTGGTCCAATTTCAACTTGCGGAGCAATAAGATTTTAGAAAGAGCTAGATTCAACAGAAGGATCCAGAAACTAAGTGAAACAGTTAATGCTTTCATCAATGACCTTTACAGGCTAGCTGAAGGACATGAATATGGAGACCTTAAAGCAGAATTAATAAGAGACCACACTGTAGTAGGTATTGCTGATGAATCCCTATCAGATTTATTGCAGTCTACAGAAGACCTCACCCTGGACAAAGCTATTCAGCTGGTGAGACAAGCAGAGGTCTGGAAGAACAATCCTGAGAGGTGAAGAAAGACTTGGTTCAGGAAACCTCTAGCAACCATACAGTTCCTTAACCAGAGGACTGTGAGAGAGGCACCAGAAAAAAAGATACACTGGAGGGGGAAGCGAAAGACACCATTAAACCCTGCCAGCAATGTGGTGCCAAAAGTACCCACAGGTGCAGACAGTGTCCTGTAAATAAAGCAGAATGATTCCAATGTAAGAAAATTGGGCACATTGGTAAAATGTGCGAAACTAAAATCCCTACTCCCACAAGTGTAAAAGAAAAAGCATTCAAGAATAGAGTGATTAACGAAGTTAAACAACTTCCTTCAGAAAAGCAACCAAAACACTTTCTTGGTGAGATCAATTATCCTAATCAGGCATTTTGGTCTGCAGATATATACGCCGAAGAAGGGTCACTGACCCGAAACGTTAACTCTGCTTCTCTTTCCACAGATGCTGCCAGACCTGCTGAGTGATTCCAGCATTTCTTGTTTTTATTTCAGATTTCCAGCATCTGCAGTATTTTGCTTTTATTATACGTCAATGGACATATCACTAATTTTAAACTCGACACCGGAGAAAGTGTGATGGTCTTATCAGACAAAGAGCGTTGTTATCAGCACATTTTCTGCAACCAACCAAAACCCAGTTACATGGCTTAGGCGGGATTGAACTTGAAGTAAAGAGGAAGTTACAGGCAACACTCCAGTACAAGGGAAAGCACATATTAGAAACATTGTATGTTCTAAGGAATCAGGAATTCTCTCTCTTAAGTAGCAGAGCTTGTATTGACCTTCATCTTATAAAGAAAGTAGAAGAAGTTAAGTAACACGAATCCAGGAGTCACTTCCAAGAAGAATTCCTGAAATTATTTCCTGGTCTAGGTAGAATAATGACCAAATATAGTATTATTTTGCGAAAAGATGCTCAACCAGTATGTTTTTTCATGCCTAGGAAGATACCACTAATGAAGCAAGTCCAACAGCAACTAGAAGACATGACTAAGATGGGAGTCATTTCTCCTGTCACTGAACCTACAGAGTGGTGTTCAGGAATGGTTCCAAGTCCTAAATCTAACAGTGATCTTTGCATTTGTGTGGACTTAACTTAATAAGGCTGTGGCATGAGATGTCCATCCATTGTTCCCAGTGGATGAAACGTTGGCAAAGTTATCTAAAAGTACAGTGTTCACGAAGCTGGATGCAAATAGTTGGTTTTGGCAAGTTCCATTGGATAAGAAGTCAAGGTTATTGACAACCTTCATCACTGCGTTTGGAAGATTTTGTTTTAACTGTCTACCATTCCGTATCACATCAGCACTGGAATATTCCAGGGAACTTTGTTGAATATTCTACAGGATCTTGAAGGCGTAATATGCCATATGGATGACATCTTAATTCACAGTGAGTCAACTGAAGAACATAACCTAAGGGTTAGAGTGGTTTTGAATCGTCTACAGGATGAAGGCCTAACACTCAATGAGAAGTATGAGTTTTCAAAAACGTCCATTCATTTTTTAGGACACATTGTCAGCACTAGCGGCATAATGGCAGACCCACAAAAGACGTGAGCCATTAGCGAATTCCCACTTCCTACTTCTGTCCACGATCTTCAACGATTTCTTGGCACAGTTAATCAGTTGGCAAAATCCCTACCTAATTTAGCACAAGTTACTGAGTCTTTACGACAACTGTTAAGGAAAGCTCAAGCATGGTGCTGGGATGCACATCAGCATTTCACAGGATCAAGGAGATGCTGATTTCGCCTGATGTCTTAGGTCATTAGAACACTTCACTTTCAACCACAAATGCAGCTGATGCCTCGTCTACAGGAATAGGGGCAGTCCTTTTCCAAGAACAGCCAGATGCAAGTCGAAGACCTGTTTATATGCATCATGAGCATTGTCTAACACTGAGACGAGATACGTCGTGATAGAGAAAGAAGCTCTCACAGTCACCTACGCTTGTGAGCAGTTTTCGGACTATATTACAGGCTTAAAGGTTGTCATAAAGACAGACCGCAAGCACCCGGTTTCCTTACTTGATGAAAAGGAAATCTCTAGGATGCCTCCACGGATTCAGAGATTCCGGTTGAGGCTAATGAGGTTCACATACGAAATGGTATACGTACAGGGCAAGAAAAAAACGACAGCAGATGCATTGTCCAGAGCGACGTTGCCCATCCTACTCAACAGGATGTTAACTTTATTAATGAAATTGAGTCATATTCTCAGGCCACTGCATCACAATGGCCGGCAAGTTCAAACAAGCTGCAACAAATTCGTCAGGCGCAAATGCAAGATGAAGAATGGAACATAAGAGCATATTGAGTTGAGAAGAGGCAATTGCCTGAGTGAGACATTTGCCAGAGTGAATTTGGAAATTTGGTGCACATGGTAATTTCTGCTGGATTTTGTCCAGTTTAAATTTTAGATTAAGAGTCAGGATTTAAATCTGCTGGTTAGGTAAATAGCCTTGTTAAACAAGAAGCAGCCCGTGGTGGCAGTTATCTGTCAATCAGTTGGAAGTAGTTAGGTTCAATAGGTGTTAACTATTGTAGCAGAAAGCTGAGCTCGCTAATGAGTCATCAGAATCCTTATATAAAACAGACCAGTTTCTTAGCTGAATACAGTTGCAGGAAAGAGGAATGTGGTAGTGATAGGAGACAGTATAGTCAGGGGGATAGATATTGTTCTCTGTAGCCACGACCGGGAGCTCCAATGGCTGCGTTGCCTGCCCAGTGTCAGGATTAAGGACATCTCCTCGCAGCTGGACAGGAACCAGGAGTGGGAGGGGGAGGATCCAGTTTTCGTGGTCCATGTGGGAACCAATGACATAGGGAGAACCAGAAATGATGTTCTGCTTAGAGAATTTGAGGAGATAGGGTCCAAATTAAAACGCAGAACATCAAAGGTCAAAGGCGTCTCTCGATTGTTACCTGAGCCACGCGTAAACTGGCACAGGGTCAAGCAGATTAGAGAACTTAACGCGTGGCTCAAAGAGTGATGTGGGAAGAAGGGATTTTGATTATTGGGACACTAGCATCAGTACTCAGGGTAGAGAGAGCTATTCCATTGGGCTTCACTTGAACCGGGCTGGAACCAGTGTCCTGGCCAATTGCATAACTAGGGCTGTGGATAGGGCTTTAAACTAACAGAGGGTGGTGGTACGGTGGTGGGGGGGGGGGGGGGGGAGGCGGGGAGGGTTTGGGTAAAAGGAAATTTAGAAATCCAAAGAGAGGTCAGGGTATCAGAGCAGGATAGTGATGTGGATAACTCCTAATATAATGGGACAGGAAGAGGCAGAGAGTTTAACAAAAATTGTACATTGGCAAATAAGGCCATTGCAGGGAATAGAGGTAAAAAAAATGAAATTTAAGTTTCTTTATCTGAATGCACGAAGCATCTGTAATAAGATAGATGAACCAGAGGTACGAATAGAGGTAAATGATTTAGATCTAATTTCCATTACCCGAGACACGGTTACAAGGAGATCAAGGCTGGGAAATAAATATTCCAGGGTACACAGTATTTTGGACAGAAAAACAGAATGGCAAAGGAGGAGGAGTAACCCTAATAATAAAGGATGGCATAAGGACATTAATAAGAAGGGATATGGCCTCAGAAGATCATGAAATAGAATCAGTTTGGGTAGAAATTAGGAATAGCAGGCGTCAGAAAACACTGGTGGGAGTAATTTATAGGCCCCCAAACAGTAGTTATATTATTGGACAGAACATTAAACAGGAAATTATTGAAACATGTAAAAAAGGTAATATATTAATTGTGGGGGATTTTAATCTGCATATAGACTGGGACAATCAAATTGGCAACAGTGATCTAGAAGATGAATTTGTAGAATGCTTTTGTGACGGTTTCTTGGAGCAATACATTGTAGAACCAACTAGGGATGAAGTTATCTTAGATCTCGTATTGTGTAATGAAGCAGGGTTAATAAGCAATCTCATAGTAAAAGATCCACTGGGAAATAGTGATCATAATACCATTGAATTTCATGTTATGTTTGAAAGTGACACATTTCAATCACAACCAAGAATCTTAAACTTAAACAAAGCCAATTATGAAGGTATGAGGGGACAACTGGCTAAGTCAATTGGGTAAATAGACTGGAAGGTATGGTGGTAAATGAACAGTGGGAAACATTTAAAGAGACAATTTAAAGGGTTCAACAAAGGTACATTCCATTCCTAAAAGACCTATCCGTGGCTCACTTAGGAAGTTAAGGAGAGTATTAAAGTAAAAGAACAGGCTTACAAAGTTGCAAAAAATAGTAGCAAGTTTTTTTTATTCATTCATGGGATGTGGGCCTCACTGGCCAGACCAGCATTTATTGCCCATCCCTAATTGCCCTTGAGAAGATGGTGGGCAGCTGCCTTCTTGAACCGCTGCAGTCCATGGGGGGTAGGTACACCCATAGTGCTGTTCGGAAGGGAGTTCCAGGATTGTGACCCAGCGACAGTGAAGGAACGGCGATATAGTTCCAAGTCAGGATAGTGTGTGGCTTGGAGGGGAACTTGCAGGTGGTGGCGTTCCTGTGCATTTGCTGCCTTTGTCCTTCTAGGTGGTAGAGGTCGTGGTTTTGGAAGGTGCTGTCTAAGCAGCCTTGGTGCGTTGCTGCAGTGCATCTTGTAGATGGTACACACTGCTGGCACTGTGCATTAGCAGTGGAGTGAGTGAATGTTTGTGAATGGGGTGCCAATCAAGTGGGCTGCTTTGTCCTGGATGGTGTCGAGCTTCTTGAGTGTTGTTGGAGCTGCACCCATCCAGGCAAGTGGAGAGTATTCCATCACACTCCAGACTTGTGCCTTATAAATAGTGGACAGGCTTTGGGGAGTCAGGAGGTGAGTTACTCGCCACAGGATTCCTAGCCTCTGACCTACTCTTGGAGCCATGGTATTTATATGCCTACTCCAATTCAGTTTCTGGTCAATGGTAACCCCCAACATGTTGACAGTGTGGGATTCAGCGATGGTAATGCCATTGAATGTCAAGGGGTGGTGGTTAGATGCTCTCTTGTTGGAGATGATCATTGCTTGGCACTTGTGTGGCGTGAATGTTACTTGCCACTTATCAGCCCAAGCCTGGATATTGTCCAGGTCTTGTTGCATTTCTACATGGACTGCTCTGAGGAGTCGCGAATGGTGCTGAACATTGTGTAATCATCAGTGAACATCCCCACTTCTGACCTTATGATTGATGGAAGGTCATTGATGAAGCAGCTGAAAATGGTTGGGCCTAGGACACTACCCTGAGGAACTCCTGCAGTGATGTCCTGGAGCTCAGGTGATTGACCACCAACAACCACAGCCATCTTCCTTTGTGCTAGGTATGCCTCCAATTGGCAGAGAGTTTCCCCCTGATTCCCATTGACTCCAGTTTTGCAAGGGCCCCTTGATGCCATATTCAGTCAAATGCTGCCTTGATATCAAGGGCAGTCACTCTCACCTGAGGATTGGTAGTGTTTTAGAAACCAGCAAAGGACCACCTAAAAGTTGATAAAACAGGAAAAAAAAAGATGAGAGTAAACTAGACAGATTGTAAGAGCTTTTATAAGTACATAAAAAGGAATAGAGTAACTAAAGTAGACGTTGGTCCTTTAGAGACAGAGACAGAAGAAATCATCATGGGGAATGAGGAAATGGCAGAGGCACTGAACAGATATTTTGTGTCTATCTTCACAGTAGAAGACACAAGTTCCATACCAGAAATAGGCAGTAACCTACGGGCTAAAAAGAGTGAGGAAATTAAGGATATTGATATCAGCCAAGAAAAAGTATTGGAGAAACTTGAGGGACTAAAATCTGACAAGTCCCCGGGACCAGATGGCCTACATCCTAGGGTTCTAAAAGAGATAGCTGCAGAGATAATGGATGCGCTGCCTATGATTTTCCAGAATTCCTTAGATTCAGGAATGGTCCCGTCAGATTGGAAGTTGGCAAATGTTATGCTGCTTTTCAAGAAAGGAGGTAAAGAGATACCAGGGAACAACAGGCCAGTTAGCCTAACATCAGTCATTGGGAAGATGCTGCAAACTATCATTAAGGAAGTCTTAACATTGCACTTGGAAAAGCAGTCTGATTAGAACAAGTCAGCATGGTTTTACTGAAGGGAGATCCTGTTTGACAAGTTTATTGGAGTTTTTTGTGGATGTAACTAGTAGGGTAGATAAAGGGGAACCAATAGATATGGTATACCTGGATTTTCAAAAGGCATTCGATAAGGTGCCACATAAAAGATTAATAGACAAGATAAGGGCTCATGGTGTTGGGGGTAATATATTAGCGTTGGTAGAGGATTGGTTAACAGACAGGAAGCAGAGAGTGAGCATAAATGGGGCATTTTCAAGTTGGCAGGCAATGAATAGTGGGGCGCCGCAAGGATCAGTACTGGGGCCTCAGCTATTTACACTCTATATTAATGACTTGGATGAAGAGTCAGAGGGTAATGTATCAAAGTTTGCTGATAATACAAAGCTCGGTGGAAAGGTAAGCTGCGGGGAAGATGTAGAGAGGCTGCAAAGAGATATAGACAGGTTAAGTGAGTGGGCAACAAGATGGCAAATGGAGTATAATGTGGGGAAGTGTGAAGTTGTTCACTTTGATCATAAAAATAGAAAAGCAGAGTATTTTTTAAAAGGTATGAAACGTGAGTGTTGATGCTCAGAGAGACTTGGGGGAACTCATAAAAGGAACACACAAAGTTAACATGCAGATGCAGCAGGCTATAGGAAGGCAAATGGCATGTTGGCCTTTATTGCAAGGGGATTGGAGTACAGGAACAAAGAAGTCTTACTAAAATTGTACAGGGCTTTGGTGAGACTGCACCTGGAATACTGTGTGAAGTTTTGGTCTCCACATTTAAGAAAGGATATACTTGCACTGGAGACAGTGCAGTGAAGATTTATTAAATTGGTCCCTGGGATGAGGGGGTTGTCCTATGATGAGAGGCTGAGTAAATTGGGCCTATATTCTCTGGAGTTTAGAAGAATGAGAGCCGATATAATTGAGACATACAAGATTCTGAAAGGGCTTGATCGGATAGAAGTTGAGAGATTCCCACTGGCAAGGGAATTGAGAACACAGGGACAAAGTCTCAGGATAAGGGGTCAATCATTCAGGACTGAGATGAGGAGAAATTACTGCACTCAAAGGGTTGTAAATCTTTGGAATTCTCTACCCCAGAAGGTTGTGGATGCTCCATCATTGAATACATTTAAGTCTGGGATAGATAGATTTTTGGTCTTGCAGGGAATCAAGGGATATGGGGAGTGGGTGGGAAAGTGGAATTGAAGCCGAAGATTAGCCATGATCATATTGAATGGCGGAACAGGCTCAATTCACCATATGGTCTACTCCTTGCTCCTATTTCTTGTGTTCTTGTGAAATAGGATCAGGAGTAGGCCATTCAGCCCATGGAGCCTGCTTCGCCATTCAAACAGATCATGGCTGAATATCTACCTCTACGCCATTTTCCCCACTATCCCCATATCCCTTGATGTTATTAGTATCCAGAAATCTATCGATTTCTGTCTTGAACAGGCTCAATGATTGAGCTTCCACAGACCTCTGGGGTAGAGAATTCCAAAGATTCACCACCCCTTGAGAAAAGAAATTCCTCCTCATCTCAATCTTAAATGGCCTGGCCCTTATTCTGAGACTGTGTTCCCTGGTTCTAGACTCACCAGCCAGAAGAAACATTCTATCTATATCTACCCTGTCACACCCTGTAAGAATTTTGTAAGTTTCAATGAGATCACCT